>NW_026068250.1:71084-136278 GCF_014885135.2 Alexandromys fortis | reverse complement strand
ATACATATAACAAAATTGACCTTAAAATCCATACCAATGCAAATTATTTATATCTATATCATATCCACCTTTAAATGTAAAAGAACGTTTATAAACCATATTTGGGAACATGGGCATAGTTTTTTCTCTCCAAACTGCTTCCTGCTGAATAGGGGCATCGTTAATTAGGTCGTTCATGATATAACCTGTGTGCTAGTTTCATCTCAGTTGGCAATTGAGTGAAGCAATTTTTTGAGGGTGTTCATAGCAACCTTTCAGGAGGGCGTGGTCTGTCATACCATATAGGAATAGAAGAAATCCACAGACTCTCACCCTCTGTGAAAACAAAAAGAAACTCCTTGGCCCTGATAGGTTAAAACATAGGTGGGAGGAGTAAACAGAATAGGATGCTGGGAGGAAGAGGAAGTGAGCTCAGACTCATGCCTGTACACTTAGCACTCCTCTTCACAGACTGTTACACAGTTCTGGTCGTTCTGCTTCCTGAAATTGGAGCTCCTGCATTCCCTTCTACCTGAGAGATGAGGAAGTTCTCAAGGCCAGGGACGAGTGAATTAGTCGTTAGAGGCTAAACGTGTGTTTGGGGCAGCTCCTCACATTCCAGAATCCGCCACCCAATCAACCCTAAACTTGCTCACCAACCCCAAACTTTCAAATTTCTCTACCAGAAATGTGTCACAGACCTCTAAACCAGGGTCCTGCCTGTTCATTGTGCCTGTCACTCCTATTTGGCTCTGAGTCCGAAAAGTTTGCTAGACTTCAGTTTTCTTCTCCCAGCGCAGTGCCTCCACATTAATTATCCTGCCAAGGAATTCCCACTTTCTCAGAAGAGAAACTCCCCAAACCCCTGCGGGGTTCCTAACCGGGAGGGAACTCTCATCTCAGGTCCACCACCCTTAGATCAGGGCCGGGAGAAGTACTCCCAGCCAGGCACTGGCGCCTATTCGCCTGCTTCACGGAAAGAATGCCTTTAATAAATCCGGAACGGATTTGCATCACTGCAACAAGGGAAGGGCTCCTGGATCTCACAAAGCGCCAAAGTTGAGCTGAGGGTGCCTCCATTTCCCTAACCCCAGAGCTGGGGGAGGGGAGAAGAGGGAGGCAGAGATGAGACACTGATGCTGAAACTTGGGTTGTGGTGGTCGCTAGTCACCTCTGCCTGTTTTGAGCCAGGAGAGGAGAGAGAAAGAAGTGTGAGTACGTGTGTGTGTGTGTGTGTGTGTGTGTGTTTGCACTCTCCACATACACAATTAAGAATCATTTAGCTGTGTGGTCTTCTCAAGTGCCCCTAGCAACTGCGTCTAGAGTCCTCCCATCCTGGGGGTGCCTGCATCTTAGTAACTACTCCTATGCTTCTTGAAGCACTGACGGTTCAGACTCTTAGTCTCAGCCTTGGCTCTCTTTGCGCATGCCTTTAATCCCAGCAGTTGGGAGGCAGACACAGGTGAATCTCCATGAGTTCGAGGCCAGCCTGGTCTACAAGAGCTAGTTCCAGGAGAAACCCTGTCTCAAAAAAAAAAAAAAAAAGTCCTTTCCCATGCTGCATCAGCTAAAAAATGCTTGCCAGGTCTTTAAGACTACCCTAAAAGCAGCCTTCGCACTGGGCTTGGTGGCACACACCAGTAATCCTATCCCTTAGGAGAGTGAGGTAGGAGGATTTGCATTCAAGACCAACCGAGGCTCTGTAGCAAATTCCAGGCCGGTTATGGCTACATAGTGAGACCTTGTCTCAAAGGGGGAAAAAAAAAAAAAAAAAGACCAGAATCCACCCTGTGGAGTGCCTGGCAGGAGATAACAGTGTGACTTTATCAAGTCCTAGTCCCTCTGTAGACCTTAGACTCCTAGAGGGCTCTGGATGAGATGACCCCCCCGGGGCTGCCTCCAGTCCCAACCCTGTATAACTAGTGATTTCTTGAATTCTCAGCCTCTTTGATGACCCAACCTTGGGCAGGTATCAGGAGTCATCTGAAATCCTCCCACCTCGTTTGAATTAGCTAATAAGGCTAATAAGGTTGCCTGGAACCTCAAAGTGACAGATCTGGCAGCATCAGGACAACATGACACTACCCCATGGGAAAGTGCCACTGCCCCAGGCTACTGAGAACCACGCCAGCTCAGAAAGCCTCAAATCCTCCCTCACAGTCCCTTTTCCACAAGTTCACACTGTCTTTGAACACTGAAGGACAGCTGCAGGGCCCCCACATTTTTCTACTCCAGCCTGCAGCCATCTCCATAAACAGTTCATTTCTCTCCCAACACAAGGACCTGAGTACCTATCACAGAATGAGACTCTTCCAGCCTTTCCAGCCAGACCCTTTGGGCCACTGCTCCCTGCGCTGCCCCATCCATGGGCTCTCATTACCCACTGAAGCCTCCTGGAACTAAAGCTAGTTAGTCTGAAGCCAAGGTCTTCAGACTCAGATAGAATCCGACTTGCTATTCCAGTTCTGTAACACCCTAGGCGGGTGATCTTGGACGAGCTATTTACTCTCCTTGAGCTTCAGCCCATTAATCTATTAACAGAGCTGTGAGGACTTGAGGGAGGAGGGGCAGCTCCCTATAAAGTGCTTACTTAGCATGTTCAAGAGGCCCTGGGTTCAGTCTGTAGAACAAAACCAAACAAAACACCAGAGTGACAGTTATGGACGTTCTAGAAGATTTATGAAAACACACATCAATGTAAGAATGTCAAATGTAAGCATTATTTCTATTGCCATTTGCCTTTTTTTCTCCCAGGAAGCCGCTTAATATATTCTTTGAAAGCTAGTTACAGAGATATGAAGCAGAATTTCTCTAAACAAAGCCAGGAATAAATAATATTAATGAATGCAGCAGGGCATGGTAGTGCACACCTTTAATCCTGGCACTTGGGAGGCAGAGGCAGGAGGATCTCTGTGAGTTTGAGGCCAGCCTGGTCTACATAGTGAGTTCTGGGACAGCCTGAGCTACATGGTGAGACCATGTCTCGAAAAAAACAAATAGTAATAATAATGATAAATGATGCCCTAAGCACCCAAGAAGGTTCAAGGCCCAGAGGTGAAAGGCTTTGCCAAAGGTCACACAGCAGCTCTAAGTTTGTAGAGTGGCAGATGACCAAGGGCAGGGTGTGAAGTCAAAGTGTCAGTAGAGGTCAGAGTAGAGATACCGAGCTGGTTCCGCAGACAGCTGAACATGAGGCTCTTCCTCTGACGTTGCCTCATTTCCCATGCCTAGCAAGGCCTGGCATCTGCCTGTCTTTGGAACTGTTCCTCCTGGGTTCCCAGAAACACTAGATATATTTGTCTGTTTTTGACCAATAATCAACCCCATAGCTCGGCAAGGGTCTCCACACAATTTTCCCCTCAAGATTAGCTGGGTGTGAGCCAGGTGGTGGTGGTACATGCCTTTAACCCAGCACTTGGAAGGCAGAAGAAGGCAGATCTCTGTGAGTCTGAGGTTAGCCTGGTCTACACAGCGAGTTCCAGGCCAATAAGGGCTATACATAGTGAGAACTTGTCTCAAAAAACAACTGAACAAATAAAAGTCTCCCTTTATTGGGGGGGGGGTAGGTTTTTTGAGACAGGATTTCTCTGTGTAGTTTTGGAGCCTGTCTTGGAACTCGCCCTGTAGACCAAGCTTCCTCAAACTCAGAGAGATCCGCCTGCCTCTGCTTCCCAGTGCTAGGATTAAAAGTGCCCGCTGCCACCACCCGGAAGAAGTCTCCTTTCTCGTTTAACATCAGTTTGATTGCTTTCATGGTTCTGAGGGTCAGAGATTGAACTACTTGTGCTATATATATTCCAAGCCTTAGGTTGGCACCCTCCTTCTTTAGATGCCCAGCTCCTCTAAGTACCGCCTCAGATAGATGCCCTCAACAAGGTTCTCTCTTGGGACCTTGCTGTGGAGACTCTGAATCCTGCTACCTGGGGTACATGTGGCATGGATGTAAATCAAGGATCAGCATCTTTGAATAAAGCTTGCTTTTCCCAGAGACCCTAAGAGAAGCCTGATGTGTGTCGATTAGTATCTTTCCAAAGAAAACAATCTGACATGGGTTGTTGACCTGCAATGAAGTAAGGAGTCCCCAGTAACCTTATGAAATGTTTTTAATTCTGTTTTGGTGGATTTGTTTAATTTTTCAGACAGGGTCTTACTACTTAGATAGGCTTAGATCTTGTTACTTGTTACATAGACCAGGCTGGCCTCAAACTCTGCCCCTTGAGTGCTGGGACTGAAGGAATGTGCCAACACACCAGGCATTTTTTTTTTATATTTTTGAGACAAGGTCTCATATAGCTCAGGCTATCCTCACATTCACTACATAGCTGAGGCTAGCCTTGAACTCCCGCTAACCTTCAGAAATGGCTTTGGCTGTGCTTCACCCCAATCAGAGAAGCTGGAGCTACTAGAACTGGGCCTGTATGTTAAGCTTCTTGTTGAACCCTTCCCCCCCCCCACACACACACTCCTGTTTCCTTTGATGAAGGAATTGCTCTATTGCTCAGCTGGTGTTAGACTCTTGAATTCAGGGGTTTTCCCCTCAAGCCTCAAGTCCTGGGACTAGAGCTGTGTGCCACCACTCCTGACCATGGCTCTTTCTACAGGCTATCCACTTCATCTCCACCTGTGCTCAGGAACTCGGCTTCATGGACAAAGTCTGTGTCCGTCCAGTTTATGGCAGGGTTATTATTTCAGTCTAACCTCGCGTACCCCAGGCTGTCTGCCTCCCCAATGAGCACATGCCTGAGCTGCTTTGAGATCTGCAGCAGAAAATCTGGCTTAGGCATCCACCTGAACACGGAACTTCACTGACCTCAGACTTCTAATTTAAACACATTCTAACTTTGGGGGGGGGGGACACCATTCTAGATTCCTCAGCTTCTAAAGTGTTATAGTAAAACTCTTTGATGTCAAGATCCTATGACTGTGGACTCTGAATCCAAAGTTTCAAACCTTTTTTTGTGTTTAATGAATTTTGTGGTAGACATGGTAACAGCAGCCAGTGCCCCTTGGCCTGGGGTTTTGTGTTTGTTTTCTATAAGTTTTGTCTCAACTCTGGGGTTTCTTCTGTGCCTTCCACCAAAGGCAGAAGAAGGAGATGACTAGAAAAAGAGGGGGGAATTTCCATTCTTCCTGGGCCACAGGACAATCCACGCAAAACCCGGCACTGGGTTCACCCACCCTATCTCCCTCAAGCCCTTTATCTAAGCTCCGGAGCTTGAGAAGAAACAATCTCCCTGGCCTGTGCCAGAGTCCAGTGGGAGTTTAGCGGGGAACTGACTGATGTTGCCGAATGGGTAACGGGAGGGAGGGTTAAGCCAGGCAAGGATCCAGGGAAGGGAACACAGAGATTCCCTTGGGAGCTCTATAGCCTTCCCCAGAGATGAGGAAGGAACAGAGACCGGAAGTGGGGGTGTGGGTAAGGGCACTTAAGGGTGGAGTGACCAGTATTGTATTGTGGGCCTGGAACTGGGTTTCCGGTGATTGACCCGCTAGTTACAAGGGAACTCCAGTCTCGTGCCCCAGGGATTGTCTGGTTCAGTCAGACCCTATCCTTTGACTGTTCACCTCCTGCCTGAGTCAGACTCCCAGAAAAACTTAACGGAACCTGATCTCAAAAAGCCCCTTCCTGTGGGGGCTCTCTGGCCAAGAAAGAAGGGAACCAGGACCGGTAAAGCATCACACTAGGGGTTAGGGCAAAACAGGGGTGCTTCCAGTCCGGGACTATTCCTACCTTCCGAAAGATCTCAAAATGTTCCCTGAACTTCATTGTTTCTGAAGAGGATGGCGTGCCCCAGGCCACTTCCCCGGAGCAATCTGGACATCCCCCCCACACACACACACACACACCTCCAGCCCTTTCTTCGGCAGAACAGTTCAGCACAGGGCTGAAGCTGCCAAACCCGATTTTCCGGTGGCTGCCCAAGGCTAGCTAAAGCAGGAAGCCCTCCTCCTGGCATGTACCCCTCAGGCTACCGTTCTCCTCCCCCTCACCTGATTCCCTGCCTGGGCTGTGCCTTCTGCACCTGTGCCAGCTGTCCCAGTGTGCCACCACTTCCTCCTCCACCTGCTTCCCATCTCCCTTGGGCTGCTTCCCCAGCACCATAAGGTGTGGGCCAGTGCTACCGCCCCCTTTGGGCTTCGGTCTTCCCAACTCCAGATGGAGAACAGAGGCCTTCCCACAGAGCAGCTCGGGGAGGGGTCCGAAAGTGGATGTGTCTAGCAGAGGGCCCTGCGTTTGCTTGGTGGGTGGGTGTGGGGTTGGGAACACCACAGCGAGGGTATGAGCAGGAAGCGCTGCTTGTGGAAATCTCTAGGTGGAATTGCGGGAGTGAAGGGTGCTTCCTCTGGGTTCCTTATGTTAGCTAACCTGTGGGAGATGGAAGAGAATCCTTGAAGCTGCCAGGTTCCCAGAGTCCTGCCTCCCATGGAGGAAGACCTCTCATTGTCTTCACCCACATCATCTCCAGAACTAGCAACTCCCTTAGACCCAGCAAGTGCTACTGAGTCAGAGCTGCAGACTGCAGGCCCCTGCTCCAGGTTGCCCCTTCCTCTAGTCCGGGAATCATCTCTGTGTTCTCGGCCTCCAAAGAACTCCAGAGGGGCGAAAGAGTGAGCTGCACCCAATCATCCAGAAGGGCAACCTAAACTGAAGGAGTGGGTACCTCTCTCTGGCTGTTTGCTTTCTCTGAGAGCCCAGAAAGGAAGGAGAACTGGGAACCTGGAGGAGGAGGGGTAATGGAGAAGTCATTGCGGATGGGGCTAAAAATAGCTTAAAGAGATGATGTCATCGAGTTTCCTCTGCTTATCACCCCCCTCATACACATACACAGAAACACATGCACACACTCAGAGACACAGAGACATAAGCAAAGGCACATATGCACGCACTGCACACAGCGATGTTGGGGAGGGAGGCATTGGGCCTCAGGGCTGCAAGGATAGGGAAGGCTGGTGAGTGTGTCTACGTGTATCTGAGTTTGCATGAGTATGATAGCATGTGTCTGTGTTTATATGCTTGTGTTCTTGTGTCTGGGTGCATGTATGTTTGTGTCTGTGTATGGGCATGTCTCCTGCAAGGGGGTGGGTTGGTACCTATTGCGTTCTTATCAGTGCTGATCTCTGTTTATAGCATATGCCTGAATACATGCGTTCATTTGCTAATTATGTTGTATGTACATGAATCCACTTATAGTTACATGACTACATTTGTTTGTCATGTGTTTGTTTGTTATGTGCAGACCCATTATGGGCCTTGGACACCAGTCCAGTCCTTTTCTAGGTGCAATTAATGTCCACACCAAGTAGCCCAGCACTCTCTGGACCCAGCATAACTGTGAATTATCTGCCCTAGCCCTCCCCTCAGGATCCCATGCTCTGGTAGGCTTATTGTAGATGAACATAATTCATTCCTCTTATGAGAGGAAAATGATATTAGCCAGACTTCTTAAAGCCCAGAGGACAGGCCACCAAAAGTCTTAGGAATTTCTCCTGCTCCCCAGTCCTCACGCTAGCCCATGCACAAATCCACTCATTAGAGACAAAGACACTCACAATGCTACTGCACAACCCCACAGAAACACACCCCACAGAAACCTAGTTAAACCCTATGATACATGGGCACACACTCAGAAATCCAAATGGAAAATCCCCAGGCCAGACAGAGTGCAACACCCTCCCCTGTTCCTGGGCTCAAACTCAGTCTTGCTCCGCCCCCAAGTGCCCCAGCTCAGCTGGCAGTCCTGGAAAACGCTGACCTCAGAGGATGGCTGGGGGCTGAAGGTGACACGTCCTCCTACACTAACCATTCTGCACCCCCTCCCTCCCGCAGGCGGCCCCCTCCCCCTTCTGACCTTCATTCTTAGCTGAGCCAACACGGCTTTGGTTTGCCTCTGCCCTAGCAGGCGGTCCTTGACTCTCGCAGCTGACAGCAGAGGCACGTTCAGTCACAAAGGCGTATCTAGTCACATGTGCCTCAGTGTTCCCATTCTCTTGTCACACACAGTGACACACACACACACACTGACCAGCACCAGCATACCTCATGCTAGAGCACTTGTGGGGTTCTGTCTTTCAATCGGTCTCTCTCTTATCTGTGCCTTCTTGTTCTTTCCAAGACGCCTTGTACCCATGGGAGTGTAAGGCAGGACAGCCCCTTACCTCACAAGGCAGATCAAAATGCTGAAGACAAAGATGGGTTTGTCTGGCTGACCTTGTCCTGTCCTCCCACTGTCTAACTGTGGTCCACACGTGCTGGCTCAGAAGCTCGTGCCTAAGTGTCTCCAGCCCTGCCCCTGCCCTCCTGTCCTGCATGGTTGGAACACTTCGGATGGAGAAAGACAGCCTAAGCAGAATGATTGTATTTGCTGTTTACCACCAACAGCCCTCTGGAAGAGCAGGTCCAGTGCAAGCCAAGCTTCTGGGCATTTCTAGAGGATCAGAAAGCCCCCAGGTTGACAGAGGTGTCTGAGTACTGGAGAGAGAAAGGAGAAGGAAGAATATTCAGAAAAAGAAAAAGAAAAAAGGCAGTTGTGCAGGCTGGGGGAGGTAACTCAGTGAAGCCCTAGTTTTCTCAGGACCTGACGTCAATCCCAGGATCCAGGTAAAGGCTGAGCATGGTAGCACATGCTTATAATCCCAGCCTTGGGGAGGCAGAGACACAGAGATTCCTGCTGTTGGACAGTCAGCCATCCTAGCCTACTTGACACATTCCAGGCTGCTGAGAGGCCCTGTCTCCTAAAAAGGTGCGTGGCAGCCAAGGTTGTTCTTCGGCCTATAGGTGCAGGCATACACACACGTGCATACATGTGTACATGCACACACAAAGAAAATAGGCATGTGTGAGAATCCCATAGCTCCCCCCGCCTCCCCCAAGCTCTCTGTTTCACAGCCATATCGTTTTGCATTAAGGCTCTCAGCATTTGGTAACTTCAAGACGCTGCCTTGGGTGGAATTTCACAAATTGCCCTTTAGAGCACGTAAGCAACAGATACTTCTGGTTTTCAAATCACTGATCCCCCAGCCCAGACCCCCCCCACCAACCTTGAGGTGAGAGGATCCACACACTGGTGGAAGCAGCGTTGTTGGTGTCATTGATGTTTGTGGCCATAGTGGCAAGATGGGTGGTAGCTAGGCCTCGGGGTTTCTGCCGGTATGTTCTGCGGCTATACTTGAACATCCTGGAACACTTGCGCCGGGACCCACCCATACCTGGCCTTCTGTATGGGGAACTCATGCCCCGAGGCCTAGGGGCACGGACAAGCTGAGAGGGCCCCATGACAGCAAAGAGCTTCTGAGGGGTTCTGTTGACCAGGCAACTGAGGTCTCTGTGACATATGGAGCCTGCCTGAGGGTGGTGCTCTGTGTCACAGGTTCGTCCCCTCCCCCACCCAGACGTAGCTCAGACTTCCTCACAGTCCTCTTCATGGAGAGTAGCCCAAAAGCCAGACAACCACAGTTTGATCCCTTAGGGAAAAGAACTCTGGTGGGGGTGGGGGAAATCACTCGGCTATTTTCCTTCATCCACGTTAATAATACTAACAATGTATTGAGCACCTACTGTGTGCCAGATACTAAGCTTAGTGTTTCACAAACTTGCTTTCATTGACTCCACCACAGCCGTGTGAGGAGACACTATCAATAATCTTATTTATAGAAGTTAATTATCATGCTTCCCAGTAGTTAGAGGTTTAGAAAGTCATTGTAAACACTGAATTAACAGATACTGAAACTGGGTGTACTAGTACAGTCCTTTGATCCCAGCACATGGGAAACAGAGGCAGGAGGATCTCTGAGAGTCTAAGGCCAGGCTGGTGTACACAGAGCAGCAGTTCTCAACCTGTGAGTGGAGACCCCTTTGGGGGTCGAATATCAGATCTCCCGCATTTCACATTAGATTCATAACAGTAGCAAAATTATAGTTATGAAACAGCAATGAAAATAAGGTTATGGTTGGGTCACCACAACATGGAGAACTGTATTAAAGGGTTGCAGCATCAGGAAGTTGGAGAACCATAGAGTTCCAGGTCAGCCTATGAGTATGTAGTGAGACCCTGCCCTCAAATAAACAATAATACTGAATCACTCATTACTTTTTTTAAAAAATATAAAGGGGGTACCTTTATTATTTTCTTACATAACATCTTAATGAATACATGTGCATTTTTCTCAGCTGGCAAATAAGACACACAGCAAAACTTCCCTGTTCTTGGGAAGTCAAGAGCAATCACCTGTCTCTGGGAGGATTTGGTTTCTTACGACAATTGTGATACTGTTCGCGCAGGAACCAATGGTGCTTCGTGGTGGAGAACACCTTGCTGAGTTGTTCTATCCTGGGGCCTTGCTCAAGCCATTTGCTTTTTATTTCTAATTTGGTTTTCAGCATTTGTTCATGTGTCTCTTCATTATTATGCAAAATGTCTGGGTGAGGGATAGGTTTTGTGTGTTCATACGGGATGTCCATAGAAGGGTGGTAGCACACTATTGTCCGCCATCGGATGTCAAAGAGAGCTCTAGCTTGTAGTCATCTGGAAGAGAAGAATGTGTAGATTTACAACAAACACTAGATAAGGCTCCATTTTGGATTGGAAATAAATGTTTCCAGACAGTTCTGCTTGACGTCACCCATTTTACTGCTGCAGCCATGATCTTTATAAGGTGACATGAAAAAAAAATTGTGAGGCGAAATCGCTTCTCAAATCTGTTTCTAGGCACAGAGGCTTTCATTCCATGGGCCCGCCATCTTGCTTCAATCCCACTCCTTACTTCTAAGAGCTGCACAGGTTCCTGTGACTCCTGGTCCATAATATTTTTGCCAGACTCTCAATGCATCATCTGTTTTTAGGTCTAGAGGCTATTTATTTGTTCCTTTTTGTTGTTGTTTTTTGTTGATGTCTTTTACTTTTTTGTTTTGTTTTGATTTTTCAAGACAGGGTTTCTCTGTGCACCCCTGGCTCTCCTGGAACTCACTCTATAGATCAGGCTGGCCTTGAATTTACAGAGATCCACCTGGCTTTGCCTCTGGAATGCTAGGATTAAAGGTGTGCGCCACAACCACCTGGCTATTGTTGCTTTGTAGCCTAGACTGGCCCAGAACCTGCTATAGCAATCCTCCTGCCTTAGCCTCCCAAGAGCTAGAAGTAATGAACCATTATCCTCCAATGAGTCACTTTATGTAATATGTAGTGTTGAGTCTTCAACACTCAACTCATGAGCAACAGCAATGTAACTGTCTGAATCAAGGTTAGCTAAACAAAGCTGAACCGGTAGTACAAGCCTCTAATCCTGGGAGGTCAGGTAGGCCAGGTATCTAACACATCTAGCAAATGCATATCCTTTAGAGTATATCTCCACTCTTTTGTGCAGAGGAATACTAGGTAATAGTAGCTCAGCACCACGAGGGCCACTTGGGCCAGCAACATCATTAATGACATAATAGTCATCCAAAAAAAAAAAAAAAAAAGAAAAGAAACTAAAACATTTGAATAAAAAATACTGGTAGTAACTAGACTGCTGGGCAAACACTGGTTTGTAAGAGCTAGAGCATGTTTCTGGGGGCAGAGGATCCCTCCTACTCAACACGCCTCTGCTGGACACATGTGTCAGGCACCCAGGACTCTTACCTCGATGTACCTCCTCTGAATAACTGTGAAAGCGATGTAAGACCTGGTCTCGTGGTCACAAATGGACGTGGTGACCAGGTGAATTCACAGATATGGAATCTGAATGATGAAGACTGGCCATAGAAGGAAACCACCTTGGTGAGGTATAGTCATCGAATCAGAGGCAGCTAGCTGGGGGTGCAGATCCGCTAGCTGCCAGATCCAGAGCCCAGGGCACTCACCTTTTGCTATCCTACGCTTGTTTATGTGTTTATCCAGGATATTCCATAACAACCAGGGACATGGAGGGATGTGAACTCCCAGAGCTCTTCCTGAGATGGGAAAGAAAGCCCTGTGGAAAGAGGGGTAAGAGATGTTAACCCTGGCTTCACCTGTTTTTGTAGGAAACAGACAGGAAAGTTAGGTCTTCCAGGCCTTGCGCTAAGGGGAACTTTGGATTTGCTCATTTCTCCACACCTTAACCCCGACCCCCTAGTCTTCCAGGAACTTCAGGTCCCAGATTGTGGGGCCTCACCAGCCCCCACTTTGCTTTCTTTAACTTTTAGCCTCTGTACCTATGAGCCCTTGGCCCCTATTCAAACGCCTTTGCCTCCTGAGAGCTGGGATAACAGGCACGAACTACCAAACTCAGTCCATTTGTTTAAATTTTGAGATAGAATCTCACTATCTTTTTCCCAGAAGGGTTTTTAACTTGTAGGACCAAGAGATCCTCTTATCTTAGCCTCCAGAGTATCTGGGAATATAAGAATGGCCCCCTGGCTTATTATCTGCAATGCTATTATCCCCTCCTCTCTGTCTCTACAGCTGTCTCCTTCCTCACAAACACAGCAAACTAAAAAATCCACTTGCAGGCTGGGGAGGTGACTTGGCAGCTAAAAATGCTTACTACTATTGCAGAAGACCCCTTAGTTCCCAGCATCCACACTGCTTAGATCCAACCATCGGTAACTCCAGCTCCAGGGAGTCTAAGGCTGTTTTCTTCTGACCTTTGCAGGCACCACGCACGTGAACACACACACACACACACACACACACACACACACACACACACACACACTTACTTCCTTGGCTTTTGTAGAAGATAGAAATCCCCCCAATATGGGAGGCAGAGGTAGACGGAGGACCACAGCTGAAGCTACAGAGTGCTTCCTAAGCAAGCCAAAGTTACATAGTGACACCCTTTCTCAAGAACACACGTCAGGGGATGTAGCTCAAGTGGTGAAGCGTTTGTCTAGTGTGTGCAAAGTCCTGGACCCAGTCTCCAGCAACACACACACACACTTTACCACCACCACCGTCTGTCACCTAAATCCATCCCACAATCCCTCTAGCAGTGCTCTCTGTTCTGACCTCTTGGTGCTCATTGCTCTGTGCCCCAGAGCAGGGAGAAAAACTTACTATATTCCTCATAACTATTCTCTTTTTTAAAAAAAAATATTTATTTATTTATTTATTTATTTATTTATTTATTTATTTATTTATTATGTATATAATATTCTGTCTGTGTGTATGCCTGCAGGCCAGAAGAGGGCACCAGACCTCATTACAGATGCTTGTGAGCCACCATGTGGTTGCTGGGAATTGAACTCAGGACCTTTGGAAGAGCAGGCAATGCTCTTAACTGCTGAGCCATCTCTCCAGCCCATAACTATTCTCTTATACAGACTAGGAAACAAAGACCGAAAAACAAATCTCAGAGATGACCAAATAGCAGGATGGGTGTGCACGCCTGTAACCCTCGCACTAGGGATTCTGAGTCAGAAAGACCAAGAACTCAAGTTAGCTGGGTGTGGTGGTTCACACCTGCAATCCTAGCACTTGGAAGACTGAGGCAGGAGGATTGCCTTAAGTTTGAGGCCAGTCTGGTCTATAGAGTGAGATATCTTCTCAAAATAAATCCAGATTTGGTGACTCACACCTATGAACCCAGCACTCTGTAGGCAAAAGCAGGCAGGTTTCTGAGTTCAAAGCCAGCCTGGTCCACACCAGGAGCTCCAGGACAGCCAGGGTTATATAGACCCAGTTACAAAAATTGAAAAATAAATCAATAGGGGCTGGAGAGATGGCTCAGCAATTAAGAGCACGGGCTGCTCTTCCAGAGAGGACGCAGGTTTGATTCCCAGCACTCACATGGAGAGTCATAACTGTCTGTAATTCCTGTTCTAGGGATCTGAAGCCCTTTTCTAGCCTCTGCACATAGTACACAGATGTACATGTTCACAAAACACTCAAGCAAATACAATTTTTTAAAAATATTTATTTATTTTTTATGTATACAATATTCTGGCTGTGTGCATGTCTGCAGGCCAGAAGAGGGCGCCAGACCTCATTACAGATGGTTGTGAGCCACCATGTGGTGGCCCACCATGTGGTGGCCGGGAATTGAACTCAGGACCTTTGGAAGAGCAGGCAATGCTATTAACCACTGAGCCATCTCTCCAGCCCCCAGTAAATACAATTTAAACTAAAAAGTAAATAAGTAGCCGGGCGGTGGTGGCGCACGCCTTTAATCCCAGCACTCGGGAGGCAGAGGCAGGCAGATCTCTGTGAGTTCGAGACCAGCCTGTCTACAAGAGCAAGTTCCAGGACAGGATCCAAAACCATAGAGAAACCCTGTCTCGANAAAAAAAAAAAAAAAAAAAAAAAAAAAAAAAAAGTAAATAAGTAAATAAACTGGGCAGTTGTGGCACACACCTTTAATCTCAGCACTTGGGGAGCAGGTGCAGGTGGATCTCTGAGTTCAAAGGTAGCCTGGTCTACAGAGTTAGTTCCACAGCACCCAGGGAAAGCCAGAGAAAAACCCTTCTCAATAAACCAAAAATAAATAAACAAAATAGGCAAAGTGGCGTACATCTTTAATCCCAGCACTTGGGAGGCAAAGGCAGGAAGATCTTTGTGAGTTTGAGGTTAGTCTGATCTACATAGTTCCAGGACAGTCAGCTAAATGAGCTCATGTCTCGACAAAATACAAATACAAACAAATAAACAATAAAATATTCCCAGAGCCCATAACCACATAGCTAAGAAATGACAGAACCAGAATCTGAGTCCCTGATCTGAGTAACTGGAGAGCAAGAACTTGTGAAGACCCTCTCAATCAGGAATAGTGGTGTGGAAAATCAGAGAGGGAGCCCCAGAAAGGGTTACGGAACCTTGGAATGGGAATGTCTCCTTTGTAGGCACACAGTGCCACCTGCTGGCAAAAGGGCCAGGGCTGTGCACAGAGGCCCAGAACATGGAGAGGGGAAAAGAAAAGGAAAAAGGTGAGGGGCAAAAAGATGAAGGGAGGGGGTTGGAAAGATGGCTTAGAGGTTGCAAAGAACCCTGGTTTGATTTCCAGCCCACATGGTGGTTCAAAGCCTCCTATAACTCCAGTTCCAGGGGATCTGATGTCCTCCATTGACCTCCAAGAGAACCGGGCTCACATACATATCAGGGATTTGCAGGCAAAAGGTTATAAAATAATAATAAAATTAAAAAAAAAAGGATGAAGGGAGGAGAAGGATGGTGAGCTTGAGGTTTTATGGGGGAAGAGAACAAATAACCATTTCCTGTTCTGAGGAGAGAGCAGAGGTTGCCAGACCATGACCATTTCCTTGAAAGTGGGTGTGTGTTTGAGAGAGAGAAAGAAAATGCATGTTTATGGATGTGCATATGTGTATGGGTGTGTGCATGTATGTGTGTTCCATTAAATGTGTGTGTGTGTTCATTGGTGTATGTGTGTGTGTGCGCACACACACTTCAGGAGTACCAGTCCATGTTATATATGTGACTGTGAGCTTTGTGTGTAAACATACAGATGGCAGACTGAACAGATGTGGTGCCAGTGAACATACGGATTCGAGGGAAGAATCACGATACACTATCGTGAGCATGGCACACAGAAGGTTCTGGAAAGGCACTTGTCCTACTCCTGACTCTGCTGCCCCCTAAACCCCTTTCCGGAGACCAGGAGCCCTAGAGTCTATAGGTGACCCTTCTAGGTGGAGATCTGTTTATTGCTTTTGGGGTTGAGAACCTATCTCCAGGCAGTAGGGGGCAGCAGGGGCAAAGGAGGCTGTTCAGCCATGGGTGGGGCCAGCGGGCGGGCAGGCGGGCGGGCAACAGGAGGCTTTAAAACACCTGCCCCACCTGTAGGTGAGCAGTGGCGCGCGCGTGAGGACTAGGCGATCCCTCATCTTTCGGCCAGCACACTAAGTGGTAGCTTCCTGGAGCTTTTCTGTTCCTTCAGGAGTGCAGCGTATCCTGTTCAGAACCTATTGGAAAGAGCCCTGAACAGGTAATGGCACAGGGCAGAGACTAACCTATGAAAGGATACCAGTTTGGAAACAGGTTTGGGGTGGGTGCTGGGAAAAGCCAATGAGAGGGTTACTGGAAGAGTCTAAGATTGGTCCAGGAAGAGAAACAGGAAAGGACATCGAGTGTCCTGCAGTGTGGGAGTTGGGCTTGTAACACCTGTGTGAGAGAATCTGGGGATGTTAGGATCAGAGAATTAAATTCTGGTAATCTGGGTGGTATGGTGTCAGGTAGATAGTGTCAGGATGGGAGCTGGGGAAAGTTCTGAGATATCGGAGTGCAGACATAGAGTGAGAAGTTTGTGAAATTTGTGAGCGATCACAGGATGTGGGACTCGGGTATGCCAGGGTCCAAAAAGCAGGGCCAGCCCAGGGCAGCTGGGACGTAAAGCCCTAACTTGGGTGTGTCTGTTTCCCAGGACCCACCATGCAGTGCTTCAAATTCATTAAGGTCATGATGGTCCTCTTCAATCTACTCATCTTTGTAAGTATGGAGGTTGTGGGCTTTTGGGGGTTCCCTACAAAAGCAGGTCACAATCGGAACAGAGTTCAAGCTGGGGAATGGGAGACTATGTACCCAGACCCTGCCCTGCAAATTCCCCTTTATGGATAGTAAGTGGAGGGTCTTCCCAATGCGATTACTGACCCCACTGGCTGGCTGCCACACACTGGGTGAAGATGGGGAGGTTAGGGATGGAGAAGCCTTAGGCTCCCGCCTCTCTTCCAGGAAGGATGAGTGTAGGCAGGGATAGGTTAGCAGGAGTGATTCCCCCTTTTTGATGGACGTTCAAGGTTCAGAGATGAAAGAGGGTAGGCTAAAGTGCAAAAGTGACTACCATACATGGAAAAATTGAAAGGGGAGCGAGTCCCTGCCTCTTAGAGTTGACTCTAGCAACCCTTATGCATTCAATAAACATTCATCAACTGACCTGACATTTAAGGGAAGGAGATTGTTGCTCAGTAATAGAGTATTTGCTAAGCAAGCGTGAGGCCACAAAGAAAAAGGAAAGCTTATTCACAGCCTAACACTCTAAGCTGCCACGGGCTAGGGTAGAAGGCAAGCAAGGCCATTTACTGCCCTTGAAGGTCTCAGGACCAGTAAACTGTCAGATAGGCTGATAATTGCTATATACACTGATAATGGCACAGTGGTCCTGACTGATTTACCACCAAGGCTAAGGGAGCCCCTGGAGGGGTTTGAATCTAGCCTAGGAGGAAAATACTTCCTGGAGGAAGTAGCTGAAGCTGGACATTTGCATTGGGTGGTGGAGCTGTAATGGGCGTAGGAAGGCCCACAGGTAATGAAATTTGATATTGTTTAGAAAGCCAGGAACAGATTATGTAGGGCTTGTTTGAGAAGCTGAACCAGGAGGCCTAAGCCCTGGAGATAGTGACAGAGATAAGAAGGGGCACAGTAAACAAAGGGGTTCGATGCTGAGGGGTGGTAGAACAGACAAAAGCGAGGTCTTAGAAGAAATGGCCTGAGCAATGCAGGAAGAAGGAAGGGGTCATCCCCCTGGCTCAGTGGACTCAGTGGAGTTGCGTGGCTATTTGAAAGTCATAAGCCTGTGAGCAGCCTTCGAGTTTTAGGGGTAGGGTGGAGCCCTGGCAGCAGTTAGGGAAAGTCTATCCTCCAGTCTATCTTCCACCCCCTCCCCAAACCCGTGAATATTTTAGAACCTCTGATTTTTTTTTTTTTTCAGACAGGGTTTCTCTGTAGCTTTGGAGCCTGTCCTGTAACTAGCTCTTTGTAGCTCTGGCCTCAAACTCACAGAGATCTGCCTGCCTCTGCCTCCCAAGTACTGGGATTAAAGTTGTGTGCCACCACGGCCCGGCTAGAACCCCTGATCTTAAAGAAAGTCAGTTCTGAGAAACTGAACACATTAGAGATGTGCAGAAAAATAGCCACTATGAAGGGGACATGGAACGGTAGGAAGGGAAAGGAGGAGGACAAGAAGTACGAGAAAACAGTGGTCAGGGGCTGGGGCCACCAGAGAAGAACGAGAAAACAGTGGTCAGCGGCTGGGGCCACCAGAGAAGAACGAATGAAAGGGGAAACAGTAGAGACATGAAGTGTGACCAGTTTAAAGAAATTGGGGAGGCCGGGCAGTGGTGGCACATGCCTTTAATCCCAGGACTTGGGAGGTGAAGGCAGGTGGATCTCTGTGAGTTCGAGGCCAGACTGGTCTACAGAGCTAGTTCCAGGACAGGCTCCAAAGCTACAGAGGAACCCTGTCTCAAAAAAAAAGAAAAAAGAAAAAAAAAAGAAATTGGGCCGAGGAGCCTGGCAGTGGTGTGGCACATGCCTTTTAATTCCAGTCCTTGAGAGGCAAAGGCAGACAGATTTCTATGAGTTCAAGGCCAGCCTGGTCTACAGAGCGAGTTCCGGGACAGCCAGAGCTACAGAAAAACCCTGTCTCAAAAAAAAAGAAAAAAGAAAAAAAAAAGAAATTGGGCCGAGGAGCCTGGCAGTGGTGTGGCACATGCCTTTTAATTCCAGTCCTTGAGAGGCAAAGGCAGACAGATTTCTATGAGTTCAAGGCCAGCCTGGTCTACAGAGCGAGTTCCGGGACAGCCAGAGCTACAGAAAAACCCTGTCTCAAAAAAAAAAAAGGGGGGGGGGAGAGAGAAATTGGGCAGAGTAGGCAGTCTCTGATTCCAATGTGATCTGTACCTTGGACTTCCTTTGGCTGCCATGAATTAGATTTTATTAATATAACTGAAGGAAGTACTAAGATTTTGACAATTGGGAGAGCCAGGACTCTGGCCTGATAGGGTTAAAGCAAATCCAGTTTGGCTTCCTTCCTCTGTTGCCCATGCCTTGCCAGACTGGGCAGAACAAGGTAGGGAAGCCAGGCTCCTTGAAATTTGACCCTGCAGGCTAGAAGCCCGGCAATCTTGTCCTTAAGCAAACATCCTGGGATACAGCCCTATATGTATATCTCTTTACCTCCATCCCAGACTCGGTTCTGTAGCTGGACAGTGGGAGCTGGGCAAAAGTTAGTGCCCACTGCTAATCCACTGAAGCCCTGGCTAGGAGCTGTGGGACCAGGGCCCCCACTGGACCCCCTCGGAGCCTCAAGATCACCTCTGAAAGCTGAGGTTAACTCAGTGTCTTGACGAGAAGCTGTAGTTGTGTTCAACCCGTTTTCTCAGTTTCTGTTGTCAGGCAGTAATGTAGGTGAAAAATGTAGGCGTGGCAGCTGAGTCCTTCCTGGAGGGGAATCAAATGGGGCCTTTGGGCCTGTGAACCTTTCAACCTCCACCCCCTTTCAAGGTTGCAAGCAGGTGGAAGCCTCACCCTGCTGTTACTATAGTGACGGTTGAGCTGCAGCTCAACCCTACCACCTGCCTCCTTCCGTGTATCAGAGAACAGAGTTATTCTAGGCATTCACAGCCCAAGAATGAGAGGCTGGACCTGTTTTCACTCCTACCTATGTGGCAGGACCCTGATTATAGAAAAAGGAAAGTTTTATGCCTCCTCCCAGCCTGTGGATCTTTCTAGAACCCCTGATCTCATTTTTGTCTTCCTAGGTAAACAGATGGGTGAATTTGTTAGGTGTCCCAGTTCCCACCTTTCTGGTACTAGTTAAGGTCCCCTCCAAGCACAACAGGTAGTAAGATTCCCTCGTTAAGGGAAGAGAAAGTTTCCAGACTTGATGGTGTCAAAGGGAACCATTCCTAGCACTGTTTCAAAGCCCGACTTATGTCCGCAGCTGTGTGGTGCAGCCTTGTTGGCTGTGGGAATCTGGGTATCCGTCGATGGGACATCCTTCCTGAAGATCTTTGGGCCAATGTCATCCAGTGCCATGCAGTTTGTCAACGTGGGCTACTTCCTCATCGCGGCTGGTGTTGTGCTCTTTGTCCTCGGTTTCCTGGGCTGCTACGGTGCTCACTCTGAGAACAAGTGTGCGCTCTTGATGGTGTGTCAGCACCCCAGGCCACAACCAAGGGTCCCTTCACCCCTGACATCTTCCTCTGGGGATTCCAAAAAGCTACTTTGGATTCCGGGAGCATCCCCATGGGGACACCCTGCCTCTTTTATGGGAGTGGGTAGGGCAAGGAAGGCGGGTCTCCCTAAAACGTATTTCCTTGTTTCCCACTCAGTTCTTTACCATCCTCCTCATCATCTTCATTGCTGAGGTTGCGGCTGCTGTGGTTGCTCTGGTGTATACCACAATGGTGAGCACAGGGATGGGGCAAGGGAGAAAGATGGGCTAAAGCCCCGGAAGTGGGTGGTGGCCTGTGAATGGCTACTTTCCCTACCTCTCTCTTAATACTGACCTGACCCATCCAGGCAGAAACCTTCCTGACATTGGCAATAGTACCTGCCATCAAAAAAGACTATGGTTACCAGACCGAATTCACCCAAGTGTGGAACACTACCATGAAAGAGGTAAGGTGGGCTGGGAGGATTTGGGAGTGGGGAGGGAAAAAAGCAAGGTCCCATCATTCACCAATCCCACTTTGTCTGCAGCTGAAGTGCTGTGGTTTCAACAACTATACAGATTTTAACACATCGCGTTTCGTTGAAGAGAATAAACTCTTTCCTCCTTACTGTTGTCGCGGAGCTACCAATGGCACGGCTACGCAACCATGCACCGAGAGCGAAGCCGAAGAAACAAACGTACCGGTATGGGCTGACGTGGAAGGGTGGTGTTCCTTTTTTTTTTTTTTTTTTCAAGACAGGGTTTCTCTGGGTGGCCCTGGCTATCCTGGAACTCCCTCTGTAACCAGGCTGGCCTCAAACTCAAGAGATCCACCTGCCTCCATCTCCTGAGCACTGGGGTTAAAGGCGTGCACATGCCTGGCACGGGTGGGATTGTTTTAATGGTCTTACAGTAAGTAGTAAACAGATCAGGGGTAGGGCACTGCCAGCTATAAATACTTTCTCCCTTCCCCCCCAAGGGTTGTTTCAAACAGCTTCTGTATGAGATCAGAACCAATGCGGTCACTGTGGGTGGTGTGGCAGCTGGAATCGCGGCCCTGGAGGTAAGTCGGTGAGGAGACTGGACCTGGGTATCAGTCTCTACTAGACCTGTACAGACTCTGACTCCTCTGAGGCTTCTCTAGAGGAGTCAGATTTCTTGTGTTTTCATTCTGGAGCTGAGGGCTGAACCCAGAGGCCTAAGGTGGCCAAACATGTCCTCCAGCATCAGGAAAACAGGGCTTCACGTTGTCTGTTCAGGAAACAGTCCTTGATCGTGTCCTTTCGTGTCTCCCTGTTCCTCCCCACCAGCTGGCTGCCATGATTGTATCCATGTATCTATACTGCAATCTGAAATAAGCCAGTTTCTTCCTCCCCACTTGCTGCTGCCACATGGAAGCCAGGAAGAGACAGCTAAGCAGCAGTGATCCGGGTGGAGATGAAATCTAACGTCATTTGGGCCGGAGTGGACCTGCCTTTGCTGCTCTGGACTGTGGGCTGAATAGGGACCACCTCCTTCGGGCTGTGTGTTTGCCTTGTTCTCTGTTGGTGGGGCTCGGGGGGGCGGGCAACATCTGCCCCAGAGTCTTTGAAGCAGCCACTCTGCCCATCTCCTGAGTCTCCTCTTCAACCCTTGACACACCCTTGGTCTAAAAGTGGTTCTTGACGATCCCAGCACCCCACTGGTGGATGAAGGCACTTACAGCCTGGGCATATTCAACTCCAGCAAAGCCATAGAACGGATGTATAGAAAGCATTTTGGAACCTATAAACCAATAAAAAATACTTCTGTTTGGACTGTGTATACTATGAGAGATGAGTTCTGCTTGCCTGAATTGCACTGCTTTTGGGGAGACTGGAGACTCAGCAGGGTGGAAATGAGGTAGTGAGGTAGGTATTTAGGCTCCAGGTCTGGAGGGAGAATAAGGGAATGGCCAAGAGGGCACCGAGGAAGTGGGAGCCAGGTTGGTCTGCCTTTATGTATTATGAGGACTTTGTCCTGAAAGTTCTCCTGCCTGGCGAAGGGCACTGGTCTAGAAAGCTATGAAACTAATGAGCGTGTGCCAAGTCAAGGAGAGAACAGAATTGCTGTCAGGGCTGTGGCAGTGGAGTCGCTCTTTGGGCTCCAAGAAGCCCTCCTGGAACCCTGAGAAGCAGCTCGAAGTGCCCTACTTTGGAGAATCTTTTGCTTTTTCAAGACAAGGTTTCTCTGTGTAGCCAGGCTGGCCTCGAACTCAGAGATCAGCCTGCCTCTGCCTCCCGAGTGCTGGGATTAAAGGTGTGCGCCACCACTGCCCAGCCTTTTGGAGAATTCAGACTTGTATCCTGAGGGTGCCTGGGCACACTGGTTAGGTTACCATCATCTTGAAGAGGAACTGGGTATTTGTAGGGTGTGGCCTGGTTGGTCATGGTGGTATACTTCAGAGTGCTGCCTGAAAGAGTATTACAGCAAGGCTCCCTGCAGCGATGGACACCACCAGCAACACTAAGCTCCTTCGCCCAGGCATTCTTTTCTTGTTGATTATTAATTAATTTTGTTTATCAAGAAAGGGTTTCTCTGTAGCTTTGGAGCCTGTCCTGGAACTCCTCTGTAGACCAGGCTGGCCTCAAATTCACAGAGACCCACCTCTCTCTGCCTCCCAAGTGCTGGGATTAAAGGCGTGCACCACCGCTGCCAGGCATCTTGCTTTTTTTTTCTTTTGAAACAAGGTCTATGTAGTTCTGGTTGTCCTAGAGCTTGTTCTGTAGATCAGGTAGACCGCAGCTCAGAGATCTGCCTGCCTCTGCCTCCCGAATGCTGAGACTAAAGTTGTGCACCATTACACCTTGCCAAGATTTCACTTTTTTTTTTTTATTTTGTCGTTTTGTTTTTTTGAGATGGGGGGTCTCGTGTAACCCAGACTGGCTTTGAACTTTCTATATTGCTGAGAACACTGAATTCCTGTCTCTACCTCCTTAGTGCTGAATTTACAGGTAGGTGTCACAACATCCGGTTTTACTTGGAACTACACCCAGTTCCATGTGTGCTCAGCAAGCACACTAATGCTTGAGGAACATCCCTAGTCTTTACTTCGGTTTTTGATTGCCAAAGTCCCACATGAGGCTGAGACTTTGACCAGACTCACTCTTGTAACTGGTAACCAGGGAGACCTTGTTTGGTACAGATACAGTCCAACCTAAAGAACCTGAACCTGGAGAGATGGCTCAGAGGTTAAGAGTACTGGCTGCTCTTCCAGAAATCCTGAGTTCAATTCCCAACAACCACATGGTGGCTCACAACCATCTATAATGAGATCTGGCCTGCAGGCATAAAAAAGGAACCTGAACCTGACCAGAATATCCCTGACAAAAATCTGAATGCCTATATATATATATGCCAGATGGCAGTGGCACATGCCTTTAATCCCAGTACATGGGGGGAGGCGGGGCAGGCAGATCTCTGAGTTCAAGGGCAGTCTGGTCTACAGAACAAGTTCTAGAACAACCAGGCCTATACAGTGAAACCCAGTCTCAAACAAAACTGAGTGTCTCTGAACTTAGTGGCAGCACTAAGGCTGTTGCCACAGGACAGTGGCTGCCACCACGCAAAGCCGTTTGACTAACTGGCTTCCGCTCCTCCCTTCTCTTCGACAATCCCCTAATCCCCATCTGTCTCTATGGGCTTTTCCAGAGCAGCCCACAGTTATCGCCCACTTGCTAGGCCCAAAAAGGAGCAGAGATTTGGCCAGAGCCACACAGCCTCTGCTGGTGAAGCCTGGCTGAGCATCTTCTAGAGTTCTAGGTAGGGAGAGGAAATAGCTGGCCTCAACCCTTTGCGAGCATTCGTCTCACACACCACCACTCTATTCCGGGAAGCAGGGTGCAGGGATCTGTTTGCCCAAGGAGGGCTGCCACTTCATCACGGACTAACTGCTTCTCCCGCGCCTGCTTTGCCACCTGAAACACTAAACACTGAAGAGGTCAGGGTGGTGAGCAATGTCAAAGCCACTGCACCGATGCCATTGCTGTGTGAGCTCCAGGTGCTAGTGAGAGAGGCCAGGACCACGCACAGATAAAGGGCAGGAATTCCAGTAAGTTCCTGACTCCTTGGCAAAAGATCTATACCCCTTCCTACAATGCAATCTACTCAGGCCCTGATCTTAATCCTCCAGAGACTTAATTTAAAGGTCATGTTCCCCTGCCTTGGGCTATCTGATTGCTAATGGACCACTGTGTCCACTTTCTGGTGACTAACTCAGACTTTCCTACACGCCTCTGAGTTACTAGCCTCTTGAGAATCTGTTGAAAACCATGGCCCTTTCCTCCAGAAAAAACACCCCTACATGGAATTCTGCACACAACCAATCCAGAAGGCCACAGAAACCCTTGCTCCTACATCGCTTGTCCAGTATTCTATAAAATCATCTCCCACTCCTGGTGCCGCCACTGCTTTTGGTCCGGCCACTTCTTGTCTCCACTGTTTACCTGTTCTCCCATTCCCTCATCCACCCCGTGGTCTTTCCTGGCTACAGCACTAATGGGGACAGGTGCTGGGCCCAGACAGGGGCGAGCCTGATGGTAAACAGTGAGGAAGGGGTGTGAGGTGGCTGCTAGGACATAAGGCCCCAACCAGGAAGGGATGATGTCAGCTGGTCCCAGGGTGGAGCCTGCTTAAAACAAATAAAAACCAAAGACTTGAAGCTTGAGAGTTGGGCATCCCCTGGTGGCCAAATGGCTTCCACAATAAGATAAAACTATGGCAGACAGTAAAACAACCAAAACACATCACCATCCGTCCAGATGATTCTCTCACCACCACGCTGTTCTCCCCACAAAACTACCACAAAACACACCCCAAAGGTTTT
Source organism: Alexandromys fortis (assembly GCF_014885135.2). NCBI lineage: Eukaryota > Metazoa > Chordata > Mammalia > Rodentia > Cricetidae > Alexandromys > Alexandromys fortis. The sequence goes on along the minus strand of NW_026068250.1, from coordinate 111,614 downwards.
CTCCTTTTTTAATCAATGACCACCTTTATCCAGCTTTGGAAATCTGGACAAAGAGAAGGCTGAGAGGAGGCCTGGTCCAGTGTCTAAGGGTCTCTGAGTGAGTCTGCCAGCACATGGACCCAACTGGGCCTGTCATCAGTTGGGCACAGCAGTTTCCTAAGTATGAGCCAGTCCCACCCTCAGGGCAGCGTCCTGGTCCAGAGAGGACCAAAGGCCCCAGGTTGCGCCTATTCCCAAGGCCTTCAGGACGGTCAATAAATAGGTTAGATTCTGAGCCAGGCCTGGGAGGATGGGGTGAAAAAGAGCAGGATCAGCTGTCCAGGAATCCCAAAGAGGTCCTGGGTACTCTCCTGCCCTTCTCCAACAAGGAAGTAATAAATAGACCTTAACCTCAGGAACGGGATGTTGGAGCAGGGGATCCTTCCCCTCAGAGTTAGTAATTAAATCTCATGTTAAAAACAAACCAGCCCTAACCCCTACCAGCATCTACAAAATTCTACAGGAGAGGGCGACGGGCTAGCCTGCCTGGGGGTACACAGTACCCAGCCCTGCAGGGTCCTGGAGGAGGCTTCACGTTTGCTCAGCGGCCCCTGGGGCTCCTTCTTCCTTTGGGGGTGGCTCCAGGAAAATAGGGGTGACTGATGGTGGCTTCTTCACTCTGAAATTCAACAGAAGAATGATACAGAGAAGAAGACATGCTTCAACCCCAGGAGGACATTTCCCAGGAAGAGCAGGAAACTCACGAGTAAGGGGAGGCTGGGACCCCCACCACCAAAAAGTGGTTCTTCTTCCGAAATAATCTCCACAGGCCCTGGTGGTTGCCACGAACATCCAGGTCCCAAATATGGAGGCACTGACAGGGATAGAGCAGGGGAAGGAGAAGGGTCAGAAAGCTGTGGAGATGGCCACTGAAGGTCTGGCAGCTGCCTCAATCAAGAGCAAGCATGCTCGGGAGTATGGATTTAAGCAAAGGGTTAGAAAAGAGGTTCTTTCTTTGTTTTTTTGAAATAGGGTTTCTCTGTGTAGCCCTGACAATCCGGGAACTTGTTCTGTAGACCAGGCTGACCTTAAACCTAAGAGATTCGCCTGCCTCTGCCTCCCTGAGTGCTTAAAGATGTGCGTCACCACTCAACCACACCTGGCCAGGAACATGAAAAGGTCTGAGGCTGAAAACTCTACAGCAAAGTCTCTCTGCTAGTCGGGGCAATGCCTGCTGGTGAGGGTACTCCTGAAGTAGTGAGGCCCTGGGCACCTTGGCAAGCTGAGTCCAGGTAATGAAGTCATCATCTGTCTCCATTTGGATAAAGGCCACATAGGTATGGCCCTCTGTGTCTGGCAGGAAAGAGTCTTCACAAGGGTCCTTGCTGTGGTCCAGAACCTCGGCTTCACTGCATTGGGGGTAGAAAAGTAAAGCCAAGACAGGAGTGGTACAAAGGCAGGGCCCTAGGCTTGGGTTAATGCTCTGCTGTTTCTCTCTCTCTCTCTCTCTCTCTCTCTCTCTCTCTCTCTCTCTCTCTCTCCCCCCTCCCTCCCCCCCTCCCTCCCTCCCTCCCTCCCTCCCTCCCTCCCTCCCTCCCTCCCTCCTCTCTCTCTCCTGAGAACTTGCACCAGTCTGGCCTCAGAGATCCACCTGCCTCTGGCGCCAATCACCACCCTGACACCTTGAAATTCTTTATAATGTCTGCACTAGAGAACTCTGATTTTCATTTTCTATAGTACCAATAATTGTGGTACTAAGAAAGCCTGTATCTGATTCCTTATGCAGGAATCAGTTTCCAGTTTCCCCAAGCCATACCTGAGCAGCCTGTGAATTTCCACTTCATAAGCTTCTTTCTTCAGACTGAAGGGGAAGGAAAAATTAATCAAGTGCCGGCAAGGCCCTCAGGTTCATGGAAAGGAATGGGCAGGGCAAAGGGTCACGTGGGAAAACGGCATAGCAGGGCTGACAGGAAAGAACTAGCAAAGACTGGTCTTCGAGCCTTCAGATATCCATCCCTTGACTTGCAGCCAGTCTCTACCTGTCTACATTCCTGAGCTGGACACCTGGAACGGTGTTGAACTTGTGCTTCTTGAAGTAGGCCTCCTGAAACGCAAAGGATAGAAGTCAAGGCTTTCTTAGTCTGGCACACTTGCTCAGTGACCCACTACAGACATACAAGACCCCAAAAATGAAGTACTGATTCTGGAATGGGCTCTCTGATTTCCTCTAGTCTCTCCATTTTCTTTGCACCATCTTTGACAAGCTCTTACTAACTCTAATTTGGGCTGGTCTCTTGGCTTATGCTACTGACCCACTGAACTAGTCCTGTTCCAAGTTTTTCCCACGCTTCCTGCAGAGTCCTAGAAATAAAGAAGAAAGATGGAGGAAGGAGGGTCAAGACCAGTCTCAGCTATATAGTTTGAAGACAGCCTGAATACAAGAGATCCTACCTAAAAAAGAAAAACAAAACAGGGGCTTGAGAGATGGCTCAGAAGTTGAGAGCATTGACTGCTCTTCCAGAGGTCCTGAGTTCAATACCCAGCAACCACATGGCTGCTTACAACCATCTGTAATGAGACCTAATGCCCTCTTCTGGCCTGCAGGTAAACATGCAGACAGTATACTATATGTATATACAAAATCTTAAAAAAACTTAAAAATGATTAAAAAACCAAGAGTGGGTGGTGGAGATACACACAGAACTTTCTTTTTTTTTTTCACACAGAACTTTCTGTCAGATGCAGCCAAGAGCTGAGATGGGTTAGAAGGAAGGAAACTGCCGATTCAGGCTCTGCTATGAACGACCTGAGGAAGCACTTGCACTTCCTTGGGAAGTAAGGCTCTTTTATTAGCTTCCTCTGGGGGTCTTGCTGTCTTCTAGGAGGTTCCAAACTAAATACACCCCTTTCAACTGGCCTGTTTCAAATGCACTCTTATTCTAACAGGAGAGTGGAACAGAGGGGACTAGCAACATCCTGCTAACCTCAGGTTGAAAATGTGTGCCAATGCTTGCAGGGACAGGAGAGGGTCCGGTGCTTAGAACAGGCATATCCTTTCTGCATCCAAGTCCAGTGGTAAGAACAGTAGTAACATACAGTACCAGCTACCAGCTACTCTAATATAAAGCTTATAGGTTTGTTTGTTTGTTTTTTGAGACAGTATTTCTCTGTAGCTCTGGAGCCTGTCCTGGAATTAGCTCTTGTAGACGAGGCTGGCCTCAAACTCACAGAGATCCACCTGCCTCTGCCTCCCAAGTGCTGGGATTAAAGGAGTGAGCCACCACCACCCAGCAAAGTTATAGTTTTTAACATATGCATTTTACAAATATGAACTCATTTAAACTTCATAATGAGGCTGGAGAGATGGCTCAGTGGTTAAGAGTTGCTGCTCTCTTATAGAGGTCCCTGGATTCTCAGTACCCAGATGATGGTTTACAATCATCTATAACTTCAGTCCCAGGAGACCTAGCGCCCTCTTCTAGATACCTCAGCTATCAGGCATGAACATGATACATATGCATACAGCAGGTAAAACACTCATATGCAGAAAATAATTTTTTTTTAAATTCAGGGGCTGGAGAAGACTCAGTGGTTAAGACCACTTGATATGTGCGGTGATGGCATATGCCTTTAATCCCAGCACTCGGGAGGCAGAAGCAGTAAATTTGAAGCCAGCCTTGTCTACAGAGCAAGTTCCAGGACAGGCTCCAAAGCTAAAAGCTGGGAGGTGATGGCGCACACCTTTAATCTCAGCACTTGGGAGTCAGAGGCAGGTGGATCTCTGTGAGTTCGAGGCCAGCCTGGTCTACAAGAACTAGTTCCAGGACAGGCTCCAAAGCTACAGAAGGACCCAAGAAGCACCAACATGGTGGTTCACAACCATCCAGTTCCAGGGAATCCAGTACTGCCTTCTGATTTTCTCAGGCACCAGGCACATATAGTGTACTTGCTATGCATACGCAAAACACTCAAGACACATAAAATAAATAAATCTATATTACTTATTTTTTATTTTGTTTTTTCAAGACAGGGTTCTTTGTGTAACCTTGGTTGTCTACACCGTAGACCAGGCTTATCTCAAACTCTGAGATCCACCTGCCTCTGCCTCAAGAATGCTGGGATTAAAGGTGTGCACCACCACCATCAACAGACTAACTTTTTTCTCTTATTTCAGATCAAGCTTCATAAGAAGAGAAGTAGGTTTTTGTTATCTTTTTTTGCAGGGAGATGAATACGGGTATTACACTGTAGCCTCAAACTCATGAGAAGCCCACAGACTCAGCGTCCTAAGTACTGGGATTAGGCCCAGCTGGTAGTCTTGCTATTGTTTTTATTTTCTGAGGATCTTCATTATGTAGTCCAAATGGCCACAAACTAATGTCCTTCCTGCCTCAGCCTCTCAAGTGCTGGGATCATAAGGCCGTGATCTATGTTTGGCCCTTGGGAGGTAGGTAGCATTTTTTAAACAGATTTATTTATGGGTATGGATGTTTTGCCTGCCTGTATGACTATGCACCACCATGTATGTGCAGTGCCCAGAGGAGGGTGTCTGATCCTCTAGGACTGGAGTTACAGATGGTTATGAGCCACCACGAGAGTGCTGGGAACTGAATCTAGGTCTTTCAGAAGAGCAGTCAGTGATCTTAACCGCTGAGACATCCCTCTAGCCCCACAGAGGTAGCATTTTTTATCTTCATCTTCCACATAGAGAAACTGGCAAAAACAGAACAGTACTGACATGGCTATGAGTGCCCGGGACTAGGCTCCAGAACCCACGTCCTTGACCACTGAGGCATACAGTACCCAACTCACGTGGAAGTAGCCGTTCATGTTGAGGCCCACGATGCCAAAGTGATAGGATCGGGAAACATCTGGGATGATGCACTCTCGGCCCCGGCGCTGCTCTGGCATCCGCATCCACATGTCCCAGTCCCACAGCTGGGGTCACAGAATGTTATGAAGGCTAGAGGTTTGGAGTTGAAGGGATTCCAGCCCACTCATCCTATCCTGCTGGGTACCTTTTCTGGTGTGGGCCACTTGGGCTCAAGCTCCTCCTTGTATAAGGATTTCCGAAGCACCCATCCCAAGCCAGGCATGGTCTCCACACGGTACAGTAGTGCTGGATCCTCAGCTGTGTGTTCATACCCCTATGACAGGGCGTGTCAGCAGCTCCAAGCTTTGACAGACTCCCATGCTGACTAAGTCCCTGGCCACCCAGCCTACCTGGTCATTCCAAGCAGAGATGCAGTACAGGCTGTCATCTTCCTCCAGCAGGTGGATGGACTGGCTCAGGAAACTGAGAGCCAAAGTTCAAGAGCTCAGAGAGTGGCAACCCAGATCCACCGTGATGCTGGGAGGGCAGAGCTGATGGTCCCACTGTCTCTACCTCTTCTACTATGTAAGCCCAGCACATGCCTCCTAGCCATGCAAGCTCTCCCCCTGCTTTTGAACTCATTTAAAGTTGCCCAAGGCACCTCACTATATCCTTCCCTGAAGACCCCAGTCAAGTACAGAAGTCCCATGTGGCTTATAAGCACTTCAATGGTGGGCTACCCCTGTCACCTGAAGAAATCCACAGCGATGTCCAGGTCCTCTTCCAGAACCACGGCAAACTTGGCCTCCTACAGAGACAGCAGGGAACATCATGGTTCCAAGGAGGTTGTTCTCATGCCTCGGCTTTCTTTCTCCAACCCTCATGCTCAGGAATTGCTCTGCTCCCCCATTTTTCAGATCAGAAGTGCAAGGCCAGGTAAGGGAAGAGTTTTCTCCATAACATAATTTCTCTCCACAGACCCAGGGTATCTGTGGTACTCACCGGAAACAGGTTGAAAGTGGCAGTGAGGCTGGCCTTGTAGTGCTGGGTGGGGAATTGGGCATGTTAAGATTTGAGGCAGAGGATGAGACCAGGTTTCTGCCCCTCACACCCTTGCCGAGGAATACCTGAGACACACGGGCATTCTTGATGCTAATAGGAGTGTGCTGGATGCCCCTCAGGCCAAACAGCGCCACCACATCCATGGGCTCCTGGAGATGGGGACACCGGTCATCATGTGCATGACCTCTAAACCTCTACAGGTCCCAACAGGTCGAGCCTCTCATATTTCCCTGCCCTTGCCAACCCTCAGCGATTGCGGCTGCTCAGTACCCATCACTGTGTGTCCTGCTCTGCCCCCAGCCCCACTCACCTCATAGTAGCCGTCAATGAAGACCGTTATCATCTGCGGAGATACCCCTTGGGCTGAGAGCAGAGAGCGCAGCATTCTGAGGAGCCCGGAAAAGTAGATTAGCGCTTCTTTGTCCTCTCAACTGACGACTCCCATGTTCTTAAACGGGCTCCTATGTCCCGTGTCTACCCATATCCAACAGGCCTAGCATCTGCCACTTTCCTGCCTCCTGTAAGAGTCCTTTGTACAGGAAGGCAAGCTAAGCACCCACCCACTTCCTGAGCATCCCCGTTCAGTGTTGGATATAATCCACTTCCAGGCTCACCTGTACAGGTAATTGGGCCGGTTCCCTGCAATGACAGCCACAGGCACATTGAGGACCTTATTGTCTGGAAGCTGTGTGAGAAACAGCTTTTAGCTTCCCTTACTCCCCCTTCCAACTGGGATCTCCATTTAGAGACGACTCAGATGCAGTGAAAGGCCTCGGGAACAGGCAGGGAAGGACCAAAGGTCTTCCTTGTTCTTTTTTTTTTTTTTTTTCGAGACAGAGTTTCTCTGTATAACTTTGGAGCCTGTCCTGGAACTTGCTCTGTAGACCAGGCTAGTATCAAACTCACATAGATCTGCCTGCCTCTGCCTCCTGAGTGCTGGGATTAAAGGCTTGCGCCGCCCCGCCGCCACCACCACCACCCGGTTCCTTGTTCTTGTCTTTACAGACATACAATCCAACTCAGCCCTGATAACAGGGCCTGCGCCACCCCCAACCTGTGTTCAGAGTTCAGCATGCATACATCCTGAGCTCCTACCAGGTCAAGGTAGATAAAACCTAAGCTCTGAATCGTTCCTAGGGCCCTTTGCTAAACTGTGAAGGAGTCCACGGCTTTGGCCCCACTTACTGGGTCAGGGCTGAACTCAATAGGTGTTGGGTCCTTGCAGCTGCACACACTCCCATAGCCCTCCACTTTGCTGCAGAAGCGCCTGCGGCGGCGGTTCAGCTCTGTGTCTGACCAGTGACACTCGGCCTCTGAGGGAAGGAGGGAGGATATCAACGGGATGAAGGCGGCAGGCCAGCTAGGTTAGGGAAGCCCCAGGCACACAGTCAAGGAAAAACAGCCTCACAGAGGATCCAAATGCCCACTCTCCACTCAAGCCTTGCCCCAGAGCCTGGCCCCCACTGACCCCACCTTCAGCCGAGCTCAGTGGCACATCTGTCTTCAGCAGAACCGGGTCACCCCAAGAAGAGAGGGCGGGAGATTTAGAATGTTTCTCGCCAAGTACAGGACCTGGCCGAAGGCAGGAATGAGGACAAATGAAGGCCCAGACAGGAGCACGGGGCTTCTTCCCAACTCTGCCCGCTTTCTCCCGACGTATTACACCTGACTCCTATCTGCCCCATCCCGCGCCATCCCATCTCTTATCATTCTGCTCCTCCCTTGATACTACAGGGTGGATAGTCTTTAGTGCCCAAACCTCCTTTTCGTCCCACGAAGGCCCAAGTGTCCCTCCAGCCAAGGGCAGGGCCTGCCTGGCTTCCCAGGCTCCGCAGCAGAGCCTTCGCTGTATCTTTGAGGTGGAAGGAGCCCTCATCCTGGAGGACCAAAAGAGATAGCCACCATGACTCGTGTGGGTCCCAGAGATCCGGCCTTCTGTAGTACTGACTGTTTCCTGCACTACATAGAAAGCCTTTTCCTTAAGCTGGCTCACTGGGTGACTCCAACAATACTCTTTAGTTACTGTCAATCCAGAAGTTCCTACCAAGAATGGTTTCCCTTCAGACAACCACCAGGCTTACTCCTCTCTCCCTCCAGTCCTTCCTAAAATGCAACTGTGACATTCTGCCTTTTTATTTTCTTCTTCTCTTGTCCTTTCCTGACACTATAGGCTGGGATGACTGTTCTATTGCTACCACTGGGATGTGAGCTCCAGGGAGGTAGGAATTCTGTCCGCTTCCTACTGTCTCTTCAGCAAGCAGTGTAGTACCTGGCACACGGCAGGGGCTCAGTAAAAAACAAACAACACCCTCCCCCGCCCCCCCAAAAATAATAATGACCCAACCAAGGCTCGGACTAGAACCTGAATTGCCCTTCTCCAGAACTTCTTCCCATTCTCTTGAGCAAAGTCAGAGCTAGGGGCATGGAGAACGGAGCCAGGGGGACTCACTGACCTTAACAGTGCAGATCAACACACGGCCGGGCGCCACCATGTTGAGGAACAGCACCATGGCCTCATCCTCGTGAGGAGAGTACGTGTCAAATACACGCTTTGCCATCACATGACCCTGGCAGGCGCAAACCTCTTATGAGATAGTGTGACCAGTAAGGAAGAGTCCAGCTTCAGCCCTCTGGGTTTCCCATCCCAAGCTCACCGTGGCCTGGTTGAGGACAATGACATGGATGCCTCGGCCCTGCTCTCGGGCCTCATCCTCTAGCACCTACAGAGCAGCAGAAACAAAATCCAGCTAGTCACCCCGGCATTCACGGTGACTGTCTTCATTCCAGCCTGCCTGTACTGTCACTGTTTACAGTTCTAACTCAGACTGAAGGCCGGGCGCCTCTCCCAGAAAGCCCCCACGGTACCCTCATCAGAAAAGATCACATCTCTCTACAGTCTTCCTTTTAACACTTCCATGGCACCTAGAGTCCTGGACTGTCTTTGCTTAACTCTGAAGATCCCATAATCCTCTACCAGTAAGGCTCTCTAGGAAGAGCAAGTCCCATTACCTCTAGAGCTCCAAGTACCTGGGGGCAAGGCAGAAGCCAAAGAGACTAGGAAGTGGTTACATAATAAGTAAACTGGGGAGTTAGTGGCCTGCTGAAACTCCAGATCACTAGGAGACTCTGCCACACAGACATCCCATATACCTTTTACTTAATCCTAATAAGCAGAAACCATCAGCCAGACAGGGCTTCAGGGCCCAGTCCGCAGCGGACTGAAGATGCTGGTCCACTCACCGTGGTGCCGTCCACTGCCACATAGACTTTGCTTCTACTTGAGTACACTTCCACATCCAGGACACGCTGGGGACTGCTGCCTCTGCGCCGAGGGGACTCCAAGTGTCCTAGGGCCTCATCTGGAGAAGGAGTTGGTATAACAGGCATGGGTAACGTCTCACTAGCAGTTGTACCCTGTAGGATCTGCACGCCCCTCTGCCATGAGACCCCAGGACCCCCACCCCACCCACCATAGTCTTGCTCTGGTTCCAGGTCTTCATTGGCTTCATTGATCGCTCTCCGAGTGTCTAGGATCAACTTGATGTTGACAATGACAGTCACCAGCAGGAAAAGCACAGCCCCTGTCTGAGTGGAAAGATGGGGTGACTGAGGCACACCCCATCCAGATTATAGAGGTTTTCTGAAAGTTTGACCCTGGCTGTAGAGGACACAGGGATAAAGAACCTGGGACCTGTCTCTCTTCTTCTTGGTTCTCAATCAGGACACAGGTTTGTGGCCATCTCCTGAAGAACTCTCCCATCAGGGCCCTCTTACCCAGAGCTCTTGTAGTTTTCCATTTGAGTCCTTGTCTTCCTTGCTCCCCTCCATAACTAGTTCCGAGAGATGGGTTTAGGACCCGAGAACCACAGTGGAGAATCTGAAGACACTGAACCTGGGCCACTCTACCTGACGGTTGTGTGTCAGGGGCAAAGCCTTCCTGACAGACTCGTTGTTTCTACTGGATACCTAGGAGGTCAGACTTGGGTTCTGATTCCAGAATCCTGGGTTTTAACCACTGCCTGAGAAGGATGTGACATACAAAGGTTTCCCCTCTCGGAATCTGCTGCCTCTTCCTGATGGCCAAGGTAGTAGGCCACAGTCAACTGCTAGGGTCAAGTTAGGAGGCCAGCTTTCCTAACATGTGGGACCTCATTTACCTGACAGAATCTCCGCAGGGCCCGGTGGTTTGTCAGTTTATACTTCCAGGTAAGATACCAGCTCCGTTTCTTCCTAGCCCCAAAGGGCTTGATGAGGGGACTAGGCTTCCAGTCATCCATACTGGATTAGGGAGTCACCCCTGTCCCGGCCAGTCCATGACTTCAGGAATCTGAGGGGACCGTGGAGTCACATGGAGTAAGACGCTTCCCCCAAAGCCTAAAGCCTTCTGGAGGGATGAGGAGTTCTTAGGAACACTTCTCTCAACAAGCTGCTGAGCTGTGTGACCTAGGCAACGTGGCTCAATTTCTCTGGGTCTGACCAGAAAATCTTTTAGAGGAATTGGATCACCTGAAAATTCCCTGGGGCTGGAGGAACTAAGTCCAGGCTAAGGGCCTCAGAGGTGCAGGCCAGAAACTCAACTCTCCGGATTCACCAGTCCTTACAAGGAGCAAATCCCAGTTCTTTCCAGTCCCGGGGTGGACGAGTTAACAGCGACCTCCCGCACCCTAATCCTCCACCCTCGCCCCATCCCATCTGGCTCAGCTCCTCTCCTCCCAGGGTTCAGGGACGCCGGAAGGTTCGGAAAACCCACCCAGCCCGCGCCAGCCCTCTGGGACCCGCACCGAGAGGCACTCACGGGTCAGGGGCCCCGGGCCCCACTCGGGCCCGCACAGCTCGGCCCCGCGCGCCGCGGCCTCCGCGGCCTCCGCCTCCTCCATGCCGCTCGCGCCCCGCCCCGGCCCAGCCGGCCCGCCCCGCCGCTTCCGCCGCCGCCGCCGCGGGGTGAGAGGGCGTCGGGCGGCGCTTAGGGCGGCGGCCACGGCCCGCGTCTGCGGCGTGCGAGGAGTTTCCTCTTGCACAGCCTCTCCTGCAGGGTAGCTGCCGGGCGCCGGTGGGTCTGGGGCGAGAGCAGATCCCCGTACCGCGGAGTCGTGAGCGAGCGGCTTCCCGGGGCTTTGGGCCAGTTCCCTGGGCGCTGCGGGATTAGAGGGCTACAGCATGAGGCCTGCATGGCCCAGCCCTGCAAGGATGCTTCCAGGCTGAGGAGGAGGAGAGGACTAAAAACCTGCTCCACTACTGTTCTGTGCGCTTATGTTACCTCGGTTCCATAAACCGTGAATGATAGGCGCCGTGATTATCTGAATATTTTGGGTTTTTTGTTTGTTTGTTTTTAGTTTTTCGTGGTTTTTTTTTTTTTTTTTTTTTGGTTTTCGAGACAGGGTTTCTTTGTCTTTCCTTTGCTATCCCTGGAACTCACTCCGTTGACAAGAGATTCTCCTGCCTCTGCCACCTGAGTGCAGGGTTTAAAGACTTGCATTGCTATTGCCCGGCTCTCCTGAGTGCTGGGATTAAAGATTCGGCGCCGCTACCGTCCGATTCTTTAAAAAACAAACAAATAAAAAAACCTAAAAATTACTTTTTTTTCTTAAGATTTATTTATTTATTTACTGTGTATACAACATTCTGCCTCCATGTATGCCCACACGCTAGAAGAGGGTGCCAGATCTCATTACAGATGCTTATGAGCCACCATGTGGTTGCTGGAAATTGAACTCATGACCTCTGGAAGAGCAGCCAGTGCTCTCAACCTCTGAGCCATCTCTCCAGCCCTCTAAAAATTATTTTTAATTATGTGAATGTGTGTGCCCCTTGTGGAGACCAGAGCTACTACTATCTGATAGCCCTGGAGCAGGAGTTAAAGAAATTTGTGAGCTTGCCTGTCATGCTGTGAAGGTAACTGCTTCTCCAAGAGCAGCCAGTGTGCTTAACCATGGAGCCATCTCCAACCCCTGCAAAGTCCTTTTTTGAGGGAGCAGGAAGTTGAGACAGAGTCTTTCCATATTGCCCTGGTTGTCCTGGGACTCCCTATGTGTAAACCAGGCTGGACTTGAGCTCACAGAGGTCCATCCGTGTTACAGAACATTCCTTTACCCTGTGTAAAGATGTGCCATTGTAGTTGGTCTAATAAAGAGCTGAATGGCCATTAGCTAGGCAGGAAGAGGTTAGGCAGGACCTATGAGGACAGGGAGGACTCAAAGAGAAAGAAAGGCAGAGTCACCAGCCAAATGTGGAGGAAGCAGGATGGGCAGTTCAGAGTAAAGGTAATGAACATAGATTTAAAAATATGGGTTAAGGGCTAGAGCGATGGCTCTGTGATTAAGAGCTCTGACTCTGCTCTTCCAGACCAGAGGACCCAGGTTCAATTCTCAGCACCCACATGGCAGTCCATACCTATCAGTAACTCCAGTTCCAGGGCTTCAGACGTGCATGCAGGCAAAAAACCAATTAACATTAAATAAAAATAAATTATCCAAAAATATGGGTTAATAAGAACTTGTTAGGAATAAGCCTGAGCTAAGGCAGAGTTTTCAAGATGATAAGCCTCTGTGTTGTATTTGGGAGCTGGCTGGTGAGACAGAAAGACTCATTACACATCTGCCTCTGCCTCTCAAGTACTGGATTAAAGGAATGCGCCTTTGAATTCCACCTGCCTCCTGCATGGAGGGACGGTATCTTTCAACATGCTAACAGTGTCGGGTTGGTGTGGTGTTGTGCCTTCACTCCTTCAGAGGGGAGGGAAGAAGAATCTTCAGTTTGAGTCAAGTCGGTTTCCATGGCAAGATGCTGAGAGCTCCCCATGGTAATCCACGTCTGCACTTCCAGCATTCAGGAGGCTGAGGCAGGAGGATCGCCATAGATTCCAGGTCAACTTGGTCTACAAAGTGAGTACCAGGACAGCCAAGATTATAAAGTGAAACCTGCTCTCAGAAACAAAATTAGTTTGGTGGGTTTTTTCTTATTTAAAAACAAGCAAGCAGAAGTTCTCACACCAGTTTCTGACCCTTTTCTGTTCTCATTTATTCTTCATAGGCGATCTTATCCACTCATGATCTCTATTATTGTCCTGTTATAAACTAATCTTTTTGTACACTGTGAAGATGTATCTTTACCAAGACACCTTCTGATTGATTTAATAAAGGGTTGACTGAGCAATAGCTAGGCAGGAAGAGGTTAGGTGAGAGAGCCAAGGTAAGAGGATGCTGGGAATAAAGGCGGAGTCTCAGGAGTTGCCAGCCAGAAACAGAGGAAGCAGGAAAACAACATGGGCAGAATAAAAGTAATAAAGACATTAGGAAGAAAATAATTTTTAAAATGGATTGGTTTCCCAGCACTCGGGAGGCAGAGGCAGGCGGATCTCTGTGAGTTCGAGGCCAGCCTGGGCTACAAGAGCTAGTTCCAGGACAGGAACCAAAAGCTACGGAGAAACCCTGTCTCGAAAAATCAAAAAAAAAATGGATTCGTTTAAGTTATAAGAACTAGTGGGGAGGGGCTGGAGAGATGACTCAGAGGTTAAGAGCACTGGCTGCTCTTCCAAAGGTCCTGAGTTCAATTCCCAGCAACCACATGGTGGCTCACAACCATCTGTAATGAGATCTGGTGCCCTCTTCTGGCCTGTAGGCACACACACAGACAGAATATTGTATACATAATAAATAAATATTTTTTTAAAAGAGAGCTAGTGGGACAAGCCTGAGCTATTGGCCAAGCTTTTGTAATTAATAATAAGTCTCTGTATGGTTATTTGGGAGCTGGCAGTCCCAACAAGAAATTCCACCTACATTGTCTGGTGTCACAAACTCACAAGTGCAGGCCTCATTTCTCTCCTGAGCTTTAGCTCCTATGTATACCTGCCTGCTGCATCTCTCCATAGGACCCACAGTTCCACAGCTACTGTACTGGTCATATCCACTTGTTCTCAGATTCTTCTAGGTTCCCTTGTTTGGTAAATTGCATCAGGCCATATAGCTTGGACTCATCTTGTCTTTTTCTAGTGATGTTAGTTAAAATCAACTTTCATTATAGTTGAAATAATTTGTTTTTTAACAATATTAAATATCATTCGAAATGAATTATTCAGTTACCCAATTCTTTGTTTCACTTGTGTCTGTTATGATCAAATTCTAATAAGCCACTTCAGGTACTTTCAGTTTTTTGTTTGTTTGTTTGGTTTTTTGGTCCCTAGCTAGTCTCCTAGACTTATAGTTTTGTTCCTCCAGGTTTCCTTGCTCCTTGAAAAGTCCAGAGTAAGGTGGGGCAGTGGCTGTGCACACCTTTAATCCCATAATTTGGGAGGTAGAAGCAGGCAGGTCTCTGAGTTCATAGCCAGCCTGGTTTACAGAGTGAAATCCAGGATGGCCAAGGTCACACAAAGAGAAACACTGAGAGCTCAAACATCATCTCCATCTAAAAGCACAAAGCAGAGAGAACTAACTGGGAATGACTTGGCCATTTTGAAACCCTAAGGCTGACCCCCTCCTACAAGACCACACTTCTCAATCCTTCCCAAATACTTCTACTAATTGAGAACAAATATTTCAAATATATGAACCTATGGGGATCATTCTTATTTAAACCACCACAAAAAACATGGGTCAAGTAATACTAAGGAGAAGTGAGTTATGATGGTATATACTTGTGATTCCTGACACTTGGGAGTAACAGGCAGGATCAAGTTCAAGGTCCTCCTCAGTGCTGCAACCTGGGCCATATGAGACTGTGTCTCAAAGAAAGTAAGTCCGTATATTTGAGCCTGGTTCAGTGGCATAAATCTTTAATCTGAGCACTAGGGAGGCATAAGCAGACAGATCATTGAGTTCAAGGCCTCAAAAAGAAATCCATATATTCATAGGAAGTCAGTATATAATACTTAAATTTAGCCAAATGGGGTTGCACACCTTTGATCCCAGCACTTGGGGGACAGGGGCAGGCCGATTTCTGAGTTTGAGGCCAGGTCTACAAAGTGAGTTGCAGGACAGTCAGTGATACACAGAGAAACCCTGTGTAAAACCAAAATAATAATAATAAATAAACTTAGAATGAGTGGTAGAAGATAGTTTAGAATTATGGATGGTTGAACCAGAGAAATGGCTTATCAGTTAAGAGTACAGATTGCTCTTACAGTAGGACCTAAATTCAGTTACCAACACCTGTATTGGATGGCTCACTATTGCTAGTAACTACAACTCCAGGGGATCCAAGGCCCTCTTCTGACCTCAGGGGGAATCTGTACTTATGTGTATATTTCCACACAAAGACACATACATGTAGGAAATTAATAAGTAGAATCTAGAATTATGAGTAGTTAAGCACACACACACACACTACAAACAACAAACTGAGAGTGGGCTGCCTTTGGGAAGTGGGCCCCCAGGTCTGAAAGAGCAGAGGGAAGGGGCGCATTTCATTGTAAATATTCCCGTAATGCTGGGACAAAACAGTTTTTCATGGCTGCTCCTTACCTGTAGAATTAAGTCCAAACAGCCTAGAAATATATATACCCTTCTTACTACTCAGTGTGGTCCTCAGAGAAGGAGCATGCCATCCCCTGTAGCATCCTGGAAATGTGGACTCTTGGGGCTGGAGATGGCTCAGCAGGTAATAACACATAACCGCTCTGAGAGAGGACCTCGGTTCAGTTCCCAGCACCCGTTTTGCACAGCTCACAACTGCTAAATCCAGTTCCCAGGGATCTGATCTGATGCCCTGCTGTGGCCTCTAGGCACCTGTACCCGGGTGCATGTACTCTCAACTTACGCGAACGTGTACATGTAAGTAAAATAGAAAATAAATCTTTGAATAGGACTTTAATCCCTGTACTGTTGAGGCAGCGGTAAGTATACCTCTGTGAGTTTCAAGGCCACCTACCTTACATAGCAAGAACCAGCAAAACCCTTTCTGCCCCTCACTCCCCTCAAAAATGGGCAATGCAGTATCTAAGGCCCTAACTTCACGAGGTCTTCAGATGACCCATATTTAGTTAAGTCTAAGAAGCACCTCTTATTTTTTGCAAGACCCTGTAAGCGCAAGAGCAAGACCGTGGGGAATCCCTTGAATTTTAATAATGGTTTCTTCTCAATGGCCAGGGGAATTGCCCTTCTATTACTCCTTCAGTCTGATTTTTGGGCACTGGGAGGTGTCTGTGAGCTGGGCAGCTATATTCTAACTCCTGTAACCGACACAGTTATTAGCAGAAAGACTTCCAAACCCTCTGCAGCCCTGTTAATTCTGACTGAGGCTGTGTACTTTTCATTCAGCAAACATCTTTTTAGCTGTCTGCTGTGCGTTTAGCTGGCGTCAACGTAATGAGAAGGCACTGAGCTTCCTTTGAGGTCTTCAGTTCCAAATCCAGTAGCATGCCATCCACGACTAGAAGTTGTGTGCGCAACACTCGGTATCTTTCTCTACCCGACTGCGCGGCTTTTCTGAGCGTTACGGCGCCCTCCTCCTGCCCCCAGCGCGGCGCAGGCGGGGACCCACCGGTTTCGCTCCGCGTCCGCGGCAGAGAAGGGAGGACCCTAGGGAACTGGACCTCCGCGTCTGGTCGCCCAGCCCTGTTTTGGCTTGGGCCCACATGGAGGGGACTGCAGAGTCCCAGACGCCTGACTTGCGGGACGTGGAGGGCAAGGTGGGCAGGAAGACCCCGGAAGGGCTGCTCCGCGGGCTGCGAGGCGAGTGGGAGCTGGGAACCTCTGGGGACCTGCTGCTCCCTGGGGCACCCAGCACCGGCCACAGCCTGGGGGACAAGATCATGGCGCTGAGGATGGAGCTGGTGAGTGTGGGTGCTATAGGCCACGGGGACTGGGACGGGGTCCTATAGCATAAGACCATTTGTAGGGATAGGATCAGGTTCCCGGAGTTAGGCTACCGAAGAGGGAGGAGGGTCCCTCCTAGATCAATCCATATACCTTAGGTTGAAAGTGGAGAGAAGTGACGTCTCATTGCATGACCTCTCACTCTCAAGGGTGAGTGAAGGGTTGAGAGAGCCTGGGAACTGGTGTAGGAGGCACAGCTCTTGGAACTTTTCCCTGCCCAATAATCGGGAGGAGGGAGGCCAGGGCTAAGTAGTACAAAAAACTTAGTTCAGCGCAAATTCTTCCCATCAGCATCCGGGGCCGTCAATTTCCTAATACCCCATTATAAGACAACTGTTTTTTATCCACTCCTTCGGCAAACTGGGGAAAGGTTTCATTCCTAAGGCCCCAGGGTGTTTTGAAACTGCCTGCATTAGGGGCACACTAAAAACATGTCTCTTTCCTAAGCATCGCACCAGCATGGTATTAAACATTCAAAGACCTTAACAGAGTCAGCAACAGAATAGTAACACACAGTTCGAGTTGGTCCTTCACCTGGGCTTCAGTCTCCTTTCAGACTCTTGGGGGGGAGGGGAGGAAACAGCAGCACCCCGCCTTCCCTGGAGCTGTTGGTCCAGATTCTGAGCCAAAAGGGCAGCTGGGCCCCAGCGGGCTCCCCCAGGGCCCTGGTTCCGGTGAAACAGATGAATTACACCTGCCGCCACTCTGCAGCCAGTTCTGGGGAACTGAGGAATTGCCAGCTCCTCCTGGGCTTAGAACCAGAAGCTGTGACGGTGCCGGTTAATAGGTCTTCCTGGGGCCCCACTGTGTGCCCAACCTTGTGTCGAGCAGATCTGGAAGGGTGGAAGGAGAGACATGGTCTACTTCTAAGGCCAGCCCAGGGCTCTCGTTCTATGCTAAGAGAGCCTCCTGGGATGAAGATCAGAGAGGATCCCAGGGGGCAGAATATGAAGGCCAAGTGTGTGCTTGGTCTTGAAGGTTGTAGTTGAATGCCAAATTCTCCAGAGCAGGGCTGACTGTACTTACCTCTGAATGCAAACTGTTCAAGGCATAGCGAAAGCCTACCTACTTTGTCCTTTGAAAACTACGTTGTTTTGTTTCGGTGTTTTGAGTCTATGTAGCTCAGGCTGACCCCCAAACACATATTCCTCATGTCTCACTCAGTCTCTTGAGTGCCGGGATTATGAGCATGTGCCACCATACCCAGCTAGAAATTAAATTATACTGGGAATATAAGCCATGTATCATCAGTGCCCAGCGTGATACATGATATTTTTCCTCTTTAAAGAAATTTAAGAAAATTTATGTGTAGGAATATTTGCCTGCCTGCGTGAATGTGTGTGTAGCACGTGCATGCCTGTTGCCCATGGAGGTTAGAGAGTATCAAATCCCTTGGAACTGGAGTTACGGATGGTTCTGAGCCACTGTGTGGGTGCTGGGAACCTAACCTGGATCCTCTGCAAGAACCAGCGCTCCTGTGCCAGCCCCCCCCCCCCCAGATGCTGAACCTAGGGCTTTGCACACACAGGGCGAGTGCTGTGCAGCTGAGCTCTACCACTCTTCCTCCTCGCTAGCCCTCGTGCTCAGCTAGAGGAGCGCTATTTTATATACGAACTGAAGCAGTTGCCCACGGTCACTCAGAAAGTAAAGTCAAGAGTTGAGCCCAGATCATTTGGCCACACTGATCATGAAAACCTGTTTTGTGCCGACACTTTAAACACATTTCACGTCATTGAGATGAGAAAAGTTTCCAGTGTCCCTGGGCTTACTTCTCATGCAGGAAATCTGGAGGCAGGCCTAACCCCTGACTCTCATTCTTTATAAACTCTAGGGAAGTATATTTGGTTTTTTAGTATTTATTTATTTATTATTGACACAGTGTTCTGTCTGCATGTTTGCCCGAGAGGACACCAGATCTCATTATAGGCAGTTGTGAGTCACCATGTGGTTGCTGGGAATTGATCTCAGGACCACTGGAAGAGCAACCAGTGCTCTTAAACTCTGAGCCATCTCTCCAGCTCCTTAATTCCTTGCTTTAACTTTTGGTCTATCTGACCTAGGGTCTGAGGCTTCCCAGGAACAGTGTTTTGGAGACTGGAAGAGGGAAAAGATCCATGTCAGGCTCCTCTCTCCCTCCTCAGGCCAGGAGAGCATTGATTTCTTCCTGTTCTCTGTTCTAACCACGGTTTACTGAAGCACAAGGGCGGGGCAGGAGGTTTGAGGCCGTGAAGGCTGAACTGACCAAAGCGATCTAAGGTCTGTCCTTCAGTTGCCCCCCTCTCTGCTCTCCTCAGTAGGAGCAGAGGCTTGCCCTTCAGGCCAAGGTCAGTGCTACTTTTAGCTTTCTACTCTCGCGTTGTTCCCTAGTCTGAAGCCGAGTGAGGGAAGAGCCAGTCTGAGGTGTGTGGGAATGGCAAGCAATGGTAGCCCCTCCATCTACCCAAAGAGGTGTTGCTATGAGAAGCCACCTCCACTGCGCAGTTGGTGGGAAAACATTAGTCAAGGATGGGGAAAGGCATGAGTTCAAACCTCGTCTCCACTTCTGATGTATTGTGTGGTCTTAAGGAGGGCCCTGTCACTTCCTTGTCCTTATGGGTTTTTGTCCTTTGACAGAGGAAATAAGGGAGTAACTGTGGAACTAGACAACTGTTAAGGACTTTTTTTTTTTTTTTTTTTCCGAGACAGGATCTCTCTGGTTTTGGAGGCTGTCCTGGAACTAGCTCTTGTAGACCAGGCTGGTCTCGAACTCACAGAGATCCGCCTGCCTCTGCCTCCCGAGTGCTGGGATGAAAGGTGTGTGCCACCACTGCCCGGCTTCTGTTAAGGACTTTTATTTTAGTGACAGTAGTTAATCCCAACAGTCAGTTACCAGGGATCTAGAAATGGGTCTTTAGGCTTTTAACCTGAGACCTAATTTGGGTTGAGCAAAGAAGGAGCCCTGCCCAGGACACCTGGGCTGGGCAGAATCTGATCTACATAGGGGGAGGAGAAGGGAGCCTCCAGGGGAAAGCATTGGGTGGCCTCTATTTATCTTCTGCTCTGTTTCCAAAGAGATGGCATGAAATGAGTGTTTCTTTTTCTGGTGAGAAAGCCTTTTGCTTCTATTCTGGGGGGATGATGTTGTCGCAGTCAGGGAATCCCACTGTTGCAGGATTAAAGAATCTGGTGCTCCCGTTGGTTTCCTAAGCAACACAGTAAACTCAGCCCCTTGAGAATCACAGAGCTGAACGAAAGGTGCTCGGTGCAACCTTAGGCAGAAAACCTGCAATGAGTTGGGCGGGAACTGCTCTCAGAGAGCTGATGGCCTGGGATGGGGACGGAGGAGACAGACTGGGGCTTGTGAAGGAAGAGAAATGCTGTGGGAGCGTGGGAAATGCTAGGCAGGGAGCGTGCTTGCTTGCCTTGTATGCAAAAAGCCCTGAGTTGAATCCTAAGAACTACATAAAAACTGGGTGTGGTGTGACATGGCTGTAATCCTAGCACACAGGTGAGGCAGCAGGATCAGAAGTTCAAGGAAAAAAAATGCTGCTGGGCCTGCCTCCCAGAAGAGCAGACCTGGAGTGAAGTGGTATCAAATGTCCTCCATTTAGAATCAGAGGACAGTACATCCTCTGGCTGGAATGCTTCTCCCCACTGGTCAAGTCCATGTCTCTCAAGCTCATGTCTCTCATCTAGGTTTGGGCTAAGGCCCTCCAGGTACTCACAAGCCTCTGAAGCATTGTTTTCTCTACCATTTGCCGCATGGAATGAAAAATATATAGCTTTATTACTTTTCTTCTGTGTTCGAGTGTTTTCAATGTTTATGTATATGTGTGGACTACACGCGTGACTGATGCCTGCAGAGGTCATAAGAGGGCTTCATATCCCCTGGAACTGGAGTTAAGGATCCTTATTAGCTTACCACGTGGGTGCTGGGAATCGAACCCTGGTCTTTAAGAAGTGAAGCCATTCATCGTGGCACACGCCTTTAATCCTAGCACAGGAGAGGCAGAGGCAGTGAGCCACCACCAGCTGATTAAAATATCTTTTTATTATGAGACAAAACAATTATCTGGGATGTGCTTGAATTTGCAATCCTGCCTTCACCTCTTCATTAGCTGGGATTACAAATTTGTGCCACCAGGCCTCTTTCTATATGAATGTATTAATTTGGTTAAAAGTTAAACTAAATAAGGGTTGGAGAGATGGCTCAACGGTTAAGAGCACTGACTGCTCTTCCAGAGGTCCTGAGTTCAATTCCCAGCAACCACATGGTGGCTCACACCCATCTGTAATGAGATCTGGTGCCCTCTTCTGGTCTGGCATGCAGATAGATATACATGCAGACAGAACAAAATAAATATTTAAAAAATGTTAAACTAAATAAATCTAAATTTACAAGCAATAATATACCAGGTATGGTGGCACACTCCTTTAATCCCAGGACTCAGGAGAGATGGACAAGGGCCATAATATAACAGGCAACTACTGATATGTTTATTCTCTCTGAACACTGCAAAGCATAGGGGCAGGTTCAGACTTGTGCTTGAGAAAGGTTAACTCAGTACACTTGAGGTGGGAGGGACCTCTGGAGGTTACACTGTAGTTCACACTTCCGGAAGACTAAAGGGAAACTAAAGGCCCCAAATCCCCAGCATTGGGATTCTGACCCTGAGCTCTGCCTAGCCCTTCTCCCCATTGGGCCTTGTCACCAAGGGAACCAAGTTAGCACCCTCTTGATTCCTTAGTTCCCATCTCCTTTTGGCCCAAACTGTTTCCCAGCTGACACCTCAGGAGAGCTAGCCTTTGGTTTCTAAGTCACACTGGTGAGTCTAGATTGGTGGAATAGTTTACTATTGTTTAACTCTGGCACAGTGGCTGTGCCTTAACCTACTGCTACTTCAGCCAGCAATTGCAGCTCCACAGTTACTGGCCTGCTACTCAGGCCACAGCCTGATGTCCCACCAGGCTCTGTGGCTACCGCTAAAGGTAACCTTAACTAAATCTCTATCATTCTCTTTATAAATAAAAGTCAAGATTCGAAGACAACTACCTAACCTTCTTTCTTTACTGGTGTCTCCAAAAGACCCATGCTTCCACTCTGCCAAACCATAAAAAACTGGGTCACTCCAAATCCCTCCCTACTACTTCCTGTGTCTATCTCTCCTGGATGCTCTCTGATGCTCTCTGATTACTTTCTGTCAACTAGATGCTAACTCGGTCTCCTGACCCAAGGTTAATTTTATTTAATCAGCACAAATGAAAATTCAGGGTTCACAGTATGACGGAATATACCCCAACAGCTTACCTTGAATAGGAAGTTTGAAGCCCAGTAGAGTGGATTTTGGATTCGTGTGTGTGTGTGTGTGTGTGTGTGTTGTGTTGGAGACTGGCCGTGCTAAGCAGGTACTCTGCATTAACCCTAACTCTGGATTTGTTAGTTTTGTGTTTGTTCTGTTTTTCTTCAGTGAAGAGTTTTACTGAGATAAAGGGAAGGGGGGAAGGAAGAGAATGGGGTAGAGAGACTGAGAAAGACAGAGATGCCGGGAGGAGAAGAGAAGGAAGAGAGACAGTTATTTACTAGTTCTTACACTAGCTCAAACGCCTTTAAAGTTTTCAAAGTATTTAATTTTATTCATGTGTTTATGCATGTTTGTGTGTGTCAAGGTCAGAAGAGGGGACTGGGTTTTTTGGAGCTGTAGCTTAGAGGAGGCTGTGAGCCACCTCTATGGAGCCAAGCTCCAGCCCTCTGCAAGGCTTAACCATGAGTCATCTCTCAGACCTCTGGCCTCAAACTCTTGTTCCTCCTACCTCAGCCTCTTTATTTTGTCCATTTTTTTTGATTTTTTGTTTTGTTTTGTTTTTGTTTCTTGAGACAGGGTTTCATTGTGTAGCCCTGGCTGTCCTGGAACCAGGCTGCCTGCCTCTGCCTCCCAAATGTTTCCTCGGCTTCTTAAGTGCTAGACCCTCACAACCAGTTTTGTTTTATTTTCTTTCATTACTTTTAAAACAGGGTCTCACGAAGCCCAGGCTGGTCTTGAACTGCTGACATAGCTGAGAATGACTTAGAACTTCTGATCCTCCTGCTTCCATCTCCTGAGTGCCTGGATTACAAAACTACATCACTACACCTACTTTACTGGGTCCTAAGGAACCCACAGCTTAGTGTCTGCTAGGCAAGTGTTCTCCCCACTGAGCTGTGTCTGTAGCCCCTGAGCCTCATATTTTAATATTTAAGTACGTGCCTGACAGCATTTCAAGAACCCTTGCTCCCGGGCTGTGAAGTGGGTGATGGCTTGCTTGCTTGCTTATTTATTTATTTATTTATTTATTGTTTGAGATAGGGTTTCTCTGTGTAACCCTGGTTTGGCTGTCCTAGAACTCACTCTGTAGACTAGGCTGGTCTCAAACTCACAGAGATCCGTCTGTCTCTGCCTACCAAGTGATGGGATTAAAGGTGTGTGCCACCTCCACCTGGCTGTCTGTCCAGGTTTACTAAAATTGACTGGACCACAAGGTCAGGGAAACACCTGGGAAACTCACAGCTTAGAACCGGGAACTAATTTCTCTTCTCACTTCTTCAGGCTTACCTTCGAGCTATCGATGTGAAGATCCTGCAGCAACTGGTGACCCTGAACGAGGGCATCGAGGCAGTTCGTTGGCTGTTGGAGGAGCGGGGAACACTGACCAGCCATTGCAGCAGTCTTACCAGCAGCCAGTATAGCCTGACAGGTGGAAGCCCAGGCCGCTCAAGGCGGGGCAGTTGGGACAGCCTGCCAGATACCAGCTCAACTGACCGGCTGGACAGTGTCTCTATTGGCAGTTTCTTGGACACTGTGGCCCCCAAAGAGCTGGATGAACAAGGACCCCCTGGGCCTTCCTGTCCTGAGATTGACTGGGCAAAGGTTATACCCAGTGAAGCCAGGACTGAGGTGGACGTAACATCCACCAAGCTAGGGAGCTTAACGGCTCCTTGGAAGCTCCCAGGAGACGAGCTGCAAGGTGGACCACCTGAGCTATCGGAGGATGACAATGTTAAGCAGGGCTTTGAGGCTCACTGGTTCTGGGGACAGTGCCAGGATGACGTGACCTTCTTGTAAAAACTTCCCTACCTATTTGTGCTTTGTGGCTCTTTCAGCTTGTGGCCCAAGTCTCTCTCAGTTTTCCCTCAACCTCCGACTAGACAGAAGCTATACCGAAATCACTTACCACAGAAGCCTGGCTTCTCTCTCTCTCTGCTCCCTGGGGAACCTTTGCATTTATCCCTCAATTATTGGGTCCCTGGAGCTATTTCCATAGAGATATTGACTCTAGAGAACTAGCCTGTGGCTCCTGATGTAAGGGTATCCCACACCCTTCCCCAGTGAGGTGAAGGTTTATGAAATTTAGGGCTTCTAGGACATCACTGAAGAGGAGATGGGGGAAATAATCTCCTCATCCAAACCCTAGGAGGCTGGGATGCCTCATAAAAGATGGAGAACTGGGGAGGGGCGTTCAGGACCAAACCTCCATGGATTGGCCCTCCTCCATGGAGTTAGGAGAGGAACCCTTTGCTGCCTGCTGAGTGATGTCATTTCCTTTCATGATACAGGGAAGAGTGCTTCCTCTAAAGCAGTCCTGGTTGGTGTGTCATAGGCCTGTATGGAGGGTTCCTGAGTCCCTGTTGTCCCGCCATTGCCTCCTGTGAGAGGGAACACATCGCTCTTGCTGCAGATGTCTGTGCTGCTTTTATCGGTTCTTCCTTTTCAAACATGGTGTTTTCATCCCTGCTTGGTGCTGTAATGATATTCTTACTGGGTGGTGAGAAACTCAGAGGCCTCCACCTCGGCTCTCAAATCTGCTTAGCTCACTTTCCTGGAGACCCTGTCTGGCCCTGGTCCTGTTTCTTACCTCTGGATCCATCTGCCAGGAGTTTAGCTTGAGCGTCTTCACGTCTCAGTGTCCTCTTTCGGCCCCTGCGTTTTTATGTGCCTCTCGTCCCCTTGTTGTCTGGAAACAAGGATAGTGAATTCTCAAGGTTCTGGGGACACTCTCAGATGACGGGATGATCTTGTCATCTCTGACTCTGCTCACGCTTCCCTCATCCTGGCCAGCTTCCACCATTTGATCATAAGAATGCCTTTCTCAGGTTGAAACACAAGGAATCCCCTTGTTTGAGCTACAGTGTGGGAGTGTGGCAGAAGACAGAGGCCCTGTGGTTCCTGGGCCTCGTTGCGGGGAATAGACTGGAGAGTACTTTAGGGCAAGCCTATGACTCCTGGGCTTGAGGGGTAATTGGTGCTGGCTCTAGGGCTGGATCCCAAGACCCTAGCTAAGTACACTGGTGAAGAAATTCAGGGAAATCGCCATTCTGGGCCTCAAGGAAAGGGCAGGCCCAGAGAAGGGGTGGCAAATGCCGTGATTTATACCTAAGTAAGCTGGGCACTCAGAAGGCAGAGGCAGGCGGATCTCTATGAATTCCAAGCCTGCCAAAGATATATACATAGTTAGACCTAGTCTCAAAAAGCAATCAGAGCCGGCTGGTGGTGACTCATACCTTTAATCCCAGCATTTGGGAGGCAGATCTCTGTGAGTTTGTGGCTAGCCTGGTCTACAGAGCGAGTTCCAGGGCAGCCAGGGCTACACAGAAAAACACTGTCTCCAAAAACCAAAAGCCAAACCAATAAAACAAAAACAAAGAAACCAGAGTGACTTCTTGGAGATTAGCCCTTTGAGTCCCAGGTAGCTGCCCTGTCTTTCCAGGGCCCCGAAACTGGATTATACTGGAGGGGAAAGGGCGATCTTTATTCAGGGGACCCTCCTGAGTTGGAGGAGTCTTCCCCCAAACCGTCTTTTTCTGCTTTCCAGAAATTTCATTTTGGGGAAAGGAAAGTAACCATGTTGATTGTGTCTCTCCTGTCTCCCCAGCCCAAACACCTCAATAGTTTTATAGCCCCAAATCCTACAGCAGTTCGGCCTCTGGCTTTCCTATCTATAGACCTCTCCTCCCGTGCCCTCAAAGTGATTGCTATGTCTACAGTGACCTCAGATTCTTTTCCACTGTAGCTGGACTTCCTCACCGTGCCCCATAGTTCTGGGACTCCTGCTTTCTTTTTCTCAGACTGGAATTTCAGATGCCCTGTCTCAGTCCACACTCTGAACCATCTATAGTGTTCCTTGGACAACCAACCACCTTTCCTCATTGAAGATACTGTATTCTGTTTCTGAGTTACATTTCATCAGCTATAAATTTAGGAGCTGAAGAGGTTGCCTGCCTCCTTGTGGCCATTATGCACCATTGCTGGAGTTGCTGGGTGAAATCTCCAAGTTTAAATGGAATTCTATCTAGCCTTTCGAGAGGTGGCATAGATTTGCCCAGTTCTGCCTGTTGTGAAACTGTAGCAATGGCCTTGATAGAGAACCTACTGCCCAGTCTACAAACTGCCTCCATCTGTAGTCACACTGCCCAGCCTGCAAACCCACAGCTCCATCTGTAGTCACACTGCCCAGCCTGCAAACCCACAGTTCCATCCGTAGTCACACTGCCCAGTTTGCCATCCCACAGGTCCATCTGTAGTCACACTGCCCAGTCAACACCCTAATGCCCAAAGGAACTGAAAACTATTTTCCTCATTGTAAGATCTGAGACCTACCTGAGTATGGTGGCACACACCTGGCCTGTAATCCCAGCACTTGACAGGTGGATACAGATTAGGGGTTCAAAGTCATCTTCAGCTACATAGCTAGCCTGGAACCTGTGGGCAATCCTTCTGCCTCAGCTTTGAGTGCTGTAATTAGAAGTGTGAGCTGCCACACTTGGGTTTGGGTATCCTGTCTTAATACCTTTAGACTCTAGTTCATCATCTGAAGAATCCAAAAGTCACAGAAATGTATCCCTGGTCTTTCCTATATGCCTCTAGGCTGCCTGGATGAGGCTTGGTTGTCTTATTAGCGTGGACTTTTATGATTATAAATAGGAGCTGTTTGGGAGCTCAGAGAAGTGAGAGATGCAGAGACACAAGAAGAAAGGGAAACAGGGTGAACGTCTGATCTCCAAACTCAATGCCAAGATGGTAGCGGGGGGGGGAAACAGAACCTGGGAGGGGGAAGATGGGTCTGTCCAGGGGACCCGAGACCATGGGAGAGGTCAGGTGTTGTATTTCAAGGGAGCTGGGGGAGGTTAGGCTAAACCTTAGGTTGAATGGAAGAAGCTGAGTGGCAGTTTCAGTTAGAAATATTTGTGGTTACAGTGAGCACAAGCGCATTGTGGTTGTGGTGCCGGGCTCCTGCTGAGTATTCAATTGCATCCATTCAAAGAATAAAGAATGTGTGTGAGCCCACAAGGAAATGTAATGCATAAAAAGAAAATTAACCTGGTTTATACTTTAAGCATTTTAAAACATTGTTTCTTAATCCTATAAACAGCCCCTTGTTACCAACATATTGTTGAATAGAAATTTGCTAATTTCAGATCAGTAACAAATAGGTTACGGTACACATGAAAGTCAGTGTGATTGTAAGGTCCTTCCGTGAAATCCATGCCTCCCCACTAAGCCCCCACAGCCACGCTTTTCTTACTCTCCTAGGAGATCAGCAGTGTCTTGGTTTGCTGTTACTGATGTAATGAATTACCACAAACTCTAGTGGCTTAACAGCCAGTTAGGCTGGGCATGCCGGCACACGTTGGCAACCTGAGCCCTCAGGGGGCTGGGGCAGGAAGGTTTGAGGCCAGTCTCAGAAAAGGAATCAGACTTGGGTGGGAGGAGGGCTTCTGCAGGCTGGGTCCCTGACAGTCTCTCCTTTCCAGGACCACTGTGTCCTGCTCCTCCAGGCAGAGGTAATTACATTCCCAACAGACTAAGCCAGGCTCTCCCTGGAACTCACACACGTCTCCTTTTTAAATGTTTTTTATTCCTTAGTGGTTAATTATTGTTGATTCTAGACCCATTTTTTTCTTCTTTTTTTAGTTCCTGATCCCAGTCTCAATCTTCTCTTGGACATAGGCATACACTCAAATGTGTCAATATATGTTTGGAAATGTATCTTTAAATATATATGTGTATGTGTATAATATGATTCTGGGCTTTTACGTATTTTAATATGTATATATAGTGTACTTTGATAGTAAAGTAACTTCTCTAATGACTTGCTCTTATATTTCCATGACTTAACACAATCTAAGACTTATTTGTCAGTAATTTCATGGAGTATGGATATTTCTGTCTGGAAGCTCTCCTCCTCCCTGCCCATGTCAGGCCCCACACTCGGTCCAGTTTCAGATGGTGATATCCCGACTCCTGCACCATAAACTTTCCCACCAACTTTTACACCAAGTTGTTTTGCCATCCACTGATGATCCTTTTATTTCACTGGGATTACAAAACTCTCATTTCCTGACACTATTAGTATATCTTTATTTTTAGTATATTTTTATTTATTAGCTCTAATTCTGTACAGAAAAACTTCATAGCTCAGGACCATTTAGTTACCCTGAAATAAAGTTCATACCAGAATGATAAGACAGATGTTTATGTGTCTTCCATTTCCCATCCCAACCCCCTTCTTTTCTTGAGAGGGTCTCACATAGCCAAGACCGGACTTCAACTCACTAGATAGCTAAGGCTGATCCTCAACTTGTGATCTTGCTTTCATCTTCCAAGTACTGGGATTATAGGCCTACACCACGATACCTGGTGTTACAAAAATAAACAAAACCCAAAGAGGGTCTCACTGTGTGGTCCAGGTTAGCCTGGAGCTCAAGGATCCCCCTGCCTCAGACTCCTGACAGTAGGAGTCCGTTCATGGACTACCATGCCTTTTTCCATGTCATTTTCGAAGTAGTAATGGTGTTCCTTTAATTCCTTTAATTTGTTTTGGCTTATTTTCTCTCTCTCTCTCTCTCTCTCTCTCTCTCTCTCTCTCTCTCTCTCTTTTTTTTGGGACAGGGTTTCTCTGTATAGCCCTGGATTTCCTGAAACTTGCATTGTAGACTGGGCTAGTCTCAAACTCACAGAGATCTGCCTGCCTCTGATTCCTGAGTGCTGGGATTGAAGGCGTGTGTTACCACCTCCTGGCTATTCTCTCTCGCTCTTTAAAATTTATTTGTGTGTATTGGTATTTTGCCTGCATGTATATCTGTGTGATGGTGCCAGATCCCCTGGAACTGGAGTTACAGATGGTTGAGAGCTGCCATGCAGGGAACTGGACCTGGGTCCTCTGGAAGAGCAGCCAGTGCTCTTAACCTCTGACCCATCTCTTGAGCCCCTATTCTCTCTTTTAAATTTACTGGTATGGATCTGTACTTGTAGATGTCTTTCAATTATTTGCAGTCTTTTTATTATATAAAATATAAAACATGGGGGAACTGGAGAGATGGCTCAGTGGTTGAGAGCACTGGCTGCTCTTCCAGAAGACTCAAGCTTGGTTCTTAGCACCTGTAGTAAGTAGCTCATAATCATCGGTAACTCCAGCTTCAGGGGATCAGATGGCTGCAGTCATCTGCACTTACATGCACAGACCCACATGCAAGCACACACACCTATGCATAAGTAAAAAGAATGAAAGTTAAAAAAAATTTTCTTTTTTTGAAACAGGGTTCTCTGCAACAACCCTATGTAACATCCTGGCTGTCCTGGAACTCACTTTGTAGGCCAGGCTGGCCTCGAACTCAGAGATCTGCCTGCTTCTGTCTCCCAAGTGCTGAGATTAAAGGCCTGTGCCACCACTGTCTGGCAAAAGTAAATTTTTTAAAAAATTATTTAATGTGCATACATGTGTGCACTGTGTGACTGTATGTATGTACAACATGTGTATGCAGGTGGCCATGGTGACTGGAGGAAGGAATTAGATCTCCTGGAACTGAAGATACGGGTGGTTGTGAACTGTCCTGTGTGGGTGCTGGGAACTGAGCCCTGGCCCTCTGAAAAGGCAGTAAGTGCTCTTAATCACTGAGCTATCTTTCCAGTACTAAAATAATAAAGCTTAAAAAAAATCCATTGGGACTGGGAATGTAGCTCAGGTGTGAGGGAGAGTGCATGTCTAGCATGCCCGAGGCCAAAACAGTAAAAATAAAGCATGGATGGTGATGTTCTCTGTAATCACAGCTTTTGGGAGATAGAGGCGGGAAGCTCAGAAGTGCAAATCATTCTTGGCTATGTAGTAAGTTTGAGGCCAGCCTGGGCTACATGAGACTGTCTCCAGAAGTAAAATAACCAAGAAAAAGTAGAGAAAATAAGACTAATGAATTCTTATACACCTAACAATCAATTTCCTTTTTCTTTTTTTGAAGACCTTATTTCATTTATCAGTAGGGCTGTATGTGCCATTATGCATGTGTGTAGGTCAGAGACCAGCATATATGAGTTGGTTTTTTCCTTCCACTGTGTGGGGTCTTGGAATGGACTCAAATAGTCAGGATTAATGGCAAGTGACTTTACCCACTGAATCATCTCATTTGCCCATGAGGACCTGGCTTTAATTTTTAGAATCCACATAGAAAAGCTAGGTGTGGTGGCTAGCACTAAGGGAGGGTGAAACGGGCAAGCCTCTGGCTCATGGGCTAGTCTCACTAGCAAACCTGGTGAGTTCCAAGCCAGTGAGAGATGCTATCTCAAAATGATACCCAGTGTTGCGGAATATTCCCTTAAAGTTACAGAACATTCCTTTAACTGTACCCAGTGTTGTGGAATATTCCTTTAAAGTTACGGAACATTCCTTTAACTATGTGAAGGTGTGGGATATGCTGCATTTGTTTAACTATGTGAAGATGAGTTGCTGTTTTACCTTGTCTGCCTAAGGCAGATTGATCTAATAAAAAGCTGAATGGCCAATAGCTAGGCAGAACAGGGATAGGCAGGCTGGCAGTCAGAGAATAAATAGGAGTCTGGGCTCTAGAAAGAAGAGAATGAGAGAATGAGGGAGGAAGAAAGGGAGGAAGAGAGGGAGATATGCCCTGGACCAGCCAGCCAGCCAGCTGCCAGCCAGCTAGACATGCAGTAGGACATACAGAATGAAAGAAAGGTAAGAAGTCCCGAGGCGGGCTGGAGAGATGGCTCAGAGGTTAAGAGCACTGGCTGCTCTTCTAAAGGTCCTGAGTTCAACTCCCAGCAACCACATGGTGGCTCACAACCATCCAAGATGAGATCTAATGCCCTCTTCCAGCCTGCAGGCATATATAACACTGTATACATAATAAATAAATATTTAAAAAAAAAAAAGAAGTCCCGAGGCAAAATGTAGATGAAGAGAAACAGTTTAATTTAAGTTAAAGGAAAAAAAGTTAGCTAGAAACGAGCATAAGCTAAGGCCAAGCATTCTCACCGATAAGGATTATCGTCAATTCCTGACTGGAGTATTCTGTGAGGCTGGATCATCTCAGCCAGTAGCCTTGAAGCTGTTCTGGATGCAGAACTCAGAAAAAAACTGCAACAGAGGGGCTCTGAAACGTTGGATCAGGGAAGAATGAAAGAGCGAAAGGCCATGGGGACATGAGAGAGGCAGGCAGACAGACAAGAGGAAGAAGAGAAGCACTTTACTGAGTGCACATGTCATAAAGCTGATGGTGGAAAAGGTGCCTGGTGGCAGATAATGAATGATGAAACCACTTTGGCGACAGAGGCAGGCTGCAACTGCAGCAGAAACTAACACTCCCGAGAGCTGGGATTAAAGGCATGTGCCACCACAGCCTGACTTCTTTTTAAAATCAAAAACAAATTAAGTTTTTTAAATTGTCTGCATGTATGTCTATGTGCCACATATGTGCTCGGTGTCTACAGAGACCAAAAGAAGGAATTGAATCCCCCGGAACTGGAGTTACAGATGCTTATGAGCCACCATGTGGTGCTGGTGATTGAATGTGGTCCTCTGGAAAAACCGTCAGTGCTCTTTTGTTGTTTTGTTTTTTGAGACAGGGTTTCTCTGTAGCTTTAGAGCCTGTCCTGGAACTTGCTCTGTAGACCAGGCTGGCCTCGAACTCACAGAGATCCGCCTGCCTCTGCCTCCCGAGTGCTGGTGGTGTGCGCCACCACCGCCAGGAAAGCCAGTGCTCTTAATCTCTCTCCAGCCCCCTATTGGATTTTTTGAATCTTAGTTGGTGAGAAGATTCAACCAGATTCCAGGATTTGGGGCTCTTTTCATTTCTCATGTTTCCATAATTTTTATGTCTTTCTACTCTGCCTCTTCCATAGCTCTGGGCATGATGTCGAAGGTAGTAGTGTAGAGGAGGCAGAGGCAGGAGGATCTCAGTAAGTTCTAAATCAGAGTAGGCTACACAGTAAGATGTCTACACATCTCAAAACAAAAACAAAACTCAACCCAAACCAAAACAACAGCAAACAAACCCCAAACCTCCAAAATATCCCTGTGAAAAAGATGTTGACGTCACCCACACATTGCTGGGCCTTCTCCTGGGAGTGATCCCACACCAGGGGGTCATCTTCATGGCAATGCAGTTATTTTCTTTTTAGGTATGTGTTTTTGCTTCTTTTAGCTGCTCATTTCTGCTCCCAACAAGAGATTCCTAGGGAAATTCAAATTTCTTGGGTTCATTGCTTCCACAGTCTAAAAGCCAAAGGAAGGACACACGTGTATCTCTTTACAGTATCTTCATTCCTGCCAGGCAGGCTGGTGACTGAGGATCCTAAGTTTAAGGCTAACTGAGCTACACAGCAAGACCTTGTCTAAATCAACAAAAAATGTCAGCAGTGATAGGGATTGAGTCTATGGCCTCATACTTGCTCTACCACTGAGCTACAGTACTAAGCACCTCTCCCCCTCCCAACAAACAAACCCGCACAACAAAACAAAATGAGAACAATAAATCTACCTTATAGCTGAGGACATTAAATGAATTATTATGCTAAAAAGGTTCTTTCAAGTGAATAGTGGTAAATGTCTGTCATGGGTATGCTTTCAAGATTAGTGAGCGGGGGCTGGAGAGATGGCTCAGTGGTTAAGAGCATTGTCTGCTCTTCCTAAGGTCTTGAGTTCAATTCCCAGCAACCACATGGTGGCTCACAACCATCTGTAAAGAGGTCTGGTGCCCTCTTCTGGCCTTCAGGCATACAGACAGAGTATTGTATACATAATAAATAAATAAATATTTAAAAAAAAAAGATTAGTGAGTGGTTAGGCGATGCACGGGACTGTGTTAAGTACT
This sequence comes from Alexandromys fortis, assembly GCF_014885135.2. Lineage (NCBI taxonomy): Eukaryota > Metazoa > Chordata > Mammalia > Rodentia > Cricetidae > Alexandromys > Alexandromys fortis. The sequence continues at coordinate 78,835 of NW_026068250.1, read as the reverse complement.
TTGTACCCCTTTTGATCCTTTGAGACAGGGTCTCTTACAGAACTCTCGCTGTCCTGGAACTCACTCTGTAGACCAGTCTAGCCTCATAGAGATCCGCCAGCCTCTGCTTCGTGGGTGCTAGGATTAACAGCGTGCACCACCAGGCTCCTTTACTTTGCACACTTTAATTGACGTCTGAGAATAATGCCATTGGGGAGGTACTATAATATTACTTAGATAAAAGCAAACTGGTTTTGAGAGAATGGTTGGTTATGTCTAATTTGAAAATCACAACTCCGTCCTAGAAAAAGGCGGCTAATTTCAAGACAACTCAGACCAGTTGGCAGCCCAGCACCAACGCCTCTGTTCGCCTTTCCATCGGCCACTGGCCTTGACTACCTCCAGCTCCTCTTTCTGCTCCAGGTCTAGCACAGGAAAGATACTCACGGCTCTAAGAGCCCGAACCAAATTCTCACAAATGTGCCGCCTTTCCTAATCTAGTTTGGGCAGCGACTCCTCTGGCGCAAACCATTCATTTGGTTCACCTGCATGAGCCAAATTCAGCAGCCAGGAAGGCTAAGAAACCTGCAAGCAGGAGCCCTGCCAGCTGCCAGTCGTGCCCGCCGCCCTGGCTAAGCTACGCCCCCTAGAGGTCGGTCTCTAGGCGGAAATCCAAGACCCTTAGGAGCCTCAGCCCTAGGCCCGCCCCTTCCTCCAGGCCCGAACGTCGAGCGTCACGATCGCTGAACGCAGCCAATACGGAATGCGCGGCAGAGTGGCGGGAGGTTCGATTGACACTGCCTGGAGGCTGTTAACGCGCGCTTCGGGAAGTGGAAGGTTAAGGGCAAGACACCGGAGACGCTCTGTGCCTGTCTTCAGCATCTTTTCAGATTCGCCTCCTCCCAACCTGGACTTTTTACTGGCCCTTCCCGGGTTCCTGTTTAACGTCCCTCAAGTCTTTTCCTAGGTCCCTACTTGACCTCTCTCAGATTGAGGTTTGGTATCCGTCCAGCTCTGGTAAATTCCCATCCCCCTTTTAGGATTCAGGCGCTTCGCTTTCGCACTTTAATCTCTACTTTTCTCTTGGCTGGTGATAACCCTCAGGAAGCAGCCCAGCGAGGGACGGAATTCCGACTCTACTTTCACCTGCAACTTAATCGATCTTCTCTTCCATCCTAGGTTTATACCCAGCTCCGCCTGGACTTGCACTCTGGATTTCTTGAGCCTTGAGTAACTGGCGATCTAAGTTCCTGGTTTGGACCCAAATTCCAGCCCCTGATTGCGTCTCCACCCATGACGACTCTTTAGACTTTCTTTTCAATGATATAGCAGCTCCCCTCAAAAGCATGCCCTGGTCCTGCCCTCTCTGTTGCTTTTGATTTAGCTGATGGGTACTTGACATCTGATGCTTCTGGGTCCAGGATGGTAAGTGTGCCCTTAAGCAGACTTAACGGGGCCTTTGCTGCAGGATCTCTGCAGGTACTCACTTTCTGTTTTCCCTTACAGAGGAGGAGCTTAGCCCCCAGCCAGCTGGCCAGGAGGAAACCAGACAGCAGATCATCTGATGATGAAGACTGGCAGCCTGAGACAGTAGTGAGTGTTCTAGGGAATATGGAAGATGGGGATACAGGGCTGTTTGGACAGAAGAATCTGGAGTTGGTTTCTGTGGTCCAAAGTCATCTTCAGAAAGGATCTTTCATCCATTTAGTAGCCTTTCCCCCTTTCTTTGCTTTTTCTTCTCTCTCTCTCTCTCTCTCTCTCTCTCTCTCTCTCTCTCGCGCGCGCGCGCGCGCCATTATCACCAGGTAGCCCAGACTGTGGTCTGCCTCCTCAGACTGCCTGTGGTCACAGGCATGCACCAACACATCTGGCACTTATCAGTGAAAACTTACCATGTACCAGGCATTGAATAAGATTAATAAAATTGTCCTTCGGGTAGGTTCTCTAGAAACTAATACAACCTCTGTTTTCTTCATGGGAGGAGTATATTAAAAGCAAAGAATAGGTTATGTTGGGTCCCAGAACTGCAAAAAGTGTGTTGGGGGGGGCGTGCACACCTATATTTGTGCTTCCCTAGACTATATAGCGTATATAGTGTATCTACCCAAACCTGGGATACATAAAACCTTTCTTTCCTTTTTTTTTTTTTTTTTTTTATAAGGGATTTTGCCACATGGGAGCTTGTAAGGAAAGGATCCCTTAAGGAAGGACTAGATGCACTTTTTTTGGTTTTGTTTTGTGTTTTCAAGATAGGGTTTCTCTGGTAGCCCTGGCTGCCCTGGAGCTTGCTCTGAGGACCAGTCGAGCCTCTCATTTAGAGATCCGCCTGCTGCTGCTTCCCAAGCGCAGGGATTAAGGGCTTGTGCCACCATGCCTGACTGGCACTTCTCTTTTTAAATTTATTTATTTATTTTGTCTTTTTGAGACAGGAGTTCTCTGTTGTGTAGCTTTCTGGCTGACCTTGAACTCACTATGTGTTGACTAGGCTGGCCTTGGACTCAGATCCACCTGCCACTGCCTACTGAGTTCTGGGATTAATGGCGTGGGCTGCCATACCTGTCCTAGAAGGCACTTGTTTTTGTTAGGGTCAGTGTGTGAGTACAGGCACGTGGAGGAAGAGGGCCTGGCGACTGCTTCAGATGTGCCCTATGGAATCATTGCTGACAGCTTGATGAGCTGGTACCAGCGTGCTGATGGCTTGGGGTTAACTTCTTTTTTAAACTTGTTTTGGGGAGAGTGTATATGCTTTGACATTGAAGGGGAGAGTCGGTTATCTCTTTCCACTATGTGGGTTTAGGTATTGAACTCAGGTCTTCAGGTTTGGTGGCAAGTGTCCATACTGCTCAGCTGTTTCAAGACCCCCCCCTCCCCCCCCTTTTGGGACAGGGTCTCTCATGAAGCTCAGCCTGACCTCAAACTCACAGTGCTGTAGCTCACAGTGACTTTAAAAAGCCAGCTTCCCCCCTTTCACCTTCAGAGTAAACCACCACAGCTACCTGGGGCTCATTAGCATTGCTGCTTTGCTACTGGGAGAGGAACAATGGCTCCCTCTTTCCTTTTAGGAAGCTCATTCTCTGCAGGTGAGTAATGAACGGAGCTGTATTTGGTTGTTACTTCTAAAGGTACTGGTTGTTTTCTGTCTGTTGGTTTGTTTGGAGACAGTGTTGAACTCCCTAGTCCAGCCTGGTCTCAGACTCACAGAGATCCCTGTGCTGGGATTAAAGATGTGTACCACTGCGTCCAGCAAGTTTCAGTTTTCTTTTCTTTCTTTTTCCCTTCCTTCCTTCCTTCCTTCCTTCCTTCCTTCCTTCCTTCCTTCCTTTCTTTCTTTCTTTCTTTCTTTTCTGAGACAAGGTTTCCGGACCTAGCTCTTGTAGACCAGGCTGGCCTTGAACTCCTTGAACTCACAGAGATCCACCTGCCTTTGCCTTCCCAGTGCTGGGATTAAAGGTGCGCACGCCGCCACCACCACCACCGCACGGCAAGTTTCAGTTTTCTGACTTGGTAGATGAGGCTAGTAAACATAATATTTTTTTTAATATTTATTTATTTATTATGTATATAATATTCTGTCTGTATGTATGTCTGCAGGCCAGAAGAGGACACCAGACCTCATTACAGATGGTTGTGAGCCACCATGTGGTTGCCGGGAATTGAACTCAGGACCTTTGGAAGAGCACGCAATGCTCTTAACCGCTGAGCCATCTCTCCAGCCCCCATAATATTTTTTTAAAGATATATTTTTAATTTATGTGTATGTGTGTGTGTGTTTAGTTGCTTGTGTAGGTCAATAGTATCAGATCCCCTTGCAGCTGGAGTTAGAGGCAGTTGCAGACTTCCTATGTGGGTGCTGGGAATTGAACTCAGGTCCTCTGGCAGGACAGCACATGCTCTAAACCACCGAGCCATCTCTCCAGCCGTAAACATAATATCTTAGGGTTGCTGTGATAGTGATATATGATAATACATGTTAAGAGTTTAGTGTGAGGGCTGGAGAGATGGCTCAGTGGTTAAGAACACCGGCTGCTTTTCCAGAGGACTCAAGGTTCAGTTCCCAACAACCACATATCTTGCTGGCACTTTTGTGCGGTGTCCCCTAATACTGGCTTTTATATTTGCTAGACAAAAGCTCAACAACTGAGCAATATTGCTAGTTTGCCTCAGCCTTTCAAGGACCCGGGACAACACAAGCTCAGCACCACTCCTGGCTCTAAGTACTCAAGGGCTGGTCACGTAGGGTGGTCTCTGAGGTTGTCTGGGTGTTGCAAGGTCGCTTTCCCATTTCTCTCCTAGACTCCTAAGAAACAGAAGTCCAGCAATGAGACCCAGTGTTTCCTGTCTCCTTTTCGGAAACCTTTGACTCAGTTAATCAACCGACCACCCTGTTTGGATAGCAGTCAACATGTAAGTCATAAGTACAACCGGCCTGGTTCTGTGTGTGTGTGTGTGTGTGTGTGTGTGTGTGTGTGTGTGTGTGTGTGTGTGCGTGTGTGTGTGCCTACTTCTTTTGCCTTGGATTTCTTCACAGCAGAGTGCTCCCTCCCCTCCCCTCCCCTCCCCTCCCCTCCCCTCCCCTTTCTTTTCTTTTTTTAGATAGGGTTTTTCTGTGTAGTCCTGACTGTCCTGGAACTCAGTAGACTGGTCTGGCTTTGAATTCATAGAGATCCACCTGCCTCTGTCTGAGAGCTGCCTGGGTGCTGGGTTTTGGGTGCTGGGTGCTGGGTGCTGGGTACTGGCTGGGATTAAAGGTGTGAGCTAGTGAGCTACTACTGCCTGACTTGTTGATTTTTATTTTTATTTTTTTTAAATTTTATTTATTTATTTTTTTGATACAATGATTCTCTGTTGTATCCCTGACTGTCCTGGAACTCACTTGTAGACCAGGCTGCCCTCAAATTCAGAGATCTGCCTACCTCTGCTGGGATTACACCACCATGCCTGACTCTTAAATATAGGTCCTTTAACATGCTCTAGACCAGCAGTTCTCAGCTTGTGGTTTGCAATCCCTTTGGCAAACTTCTGTCTCCAAAAAATATTTACATTACAATTCATAACAGTAACAAAATTACAGTTATAAAGTAGCAATAAAAATAATATTGGGGTTACTGCACCATGAGGAAATAGGATTGAAGCATTAGGAAGGTTGAGAACCACTGCTCTGTACTGAGCTGCATCTCCAGTCCTTTTTCTCACTTTGTATTTTGAGGTGTGAACTTCCGTAATAAGTTGCCCAGGCTGGACTTGAACTCTGTGCTACTAGATATCTATCTCATGGCATAATTGTTACACATTTGACAGGGACAGCATACAAATTGTTTTCAAAAAAGCCACCCACGCCTTTAATTCCAGTACTAGCCTGGTCTACAAAGCAAGTTCCAGGATAGGCTACAAAGCTACACAGAGAAACTCTGTCTCAAAAAACGAAACAAAAACCACCCAGTGGTTGACACACTCCCTGAGTCCCGGTACTCAGAGGCAGAGGCAGGTGGATCTCTGCAAGTTCAAGGCTAGCCTGGCCTAGAATATGTAGAGAGATTCTGTCTCAAAAAGCCACCACCACACCACAAAAGCTCAGCCAGATAAGCCTCACTGTTCGGGGAGGGCAAATCTGTTTTGAAGGTCTCAGCAGTTTCTCACAGCAGACCAGATTCCATAAGGGAAATTAGCTGGACTTCTGATAATGTTTAATTTCAAGGTGTGCCATAGTTTCAGGATTACCATGAGTATGATGAAGTGAGGCTGTGCTCTCTCAGGTCTTCTGTGGTCCTTGAGCTCCTGGTGTTTTCCTGCTGGTAGTAGATGCAGGCATTTTGTTTAGTGGCAGTCCCTCTGACAGTCACCTGCAGCAGTGGTGGTCTATTCCGTCGCCTCCGTTGTATAGCCCAGGCTGACCTTTAATTCCTTTTAAAAGAAGAAATTATATAGGCATGTGTATAGCCCATCTGTTTACCAGTGAAGGCATGGAAATATTTTCTCGGCTTTTCTATTTCAGACCTGTCCTAATCTTCTTTAATAAATTTGTCTTTATTTCTAACACACCTTACACACAGACACACACATACACACATTCTGTTGGATATAATTTTCTTTCCTTTTTTAAAATGGAAGAAGAAGCTCAAAAGGTAAAATTGTCTAGATCTCACAAAAGCCTTAATGTGGCCTTAGAGATGAAGTCTTCAGCCTTGGGCATGGTGAAATTTTTTTTTTTTTTTTCCGAGACAGGGTTTCTCTGTGGCTTTGGAGCCTGTCCTGGAACTAGCTCTGTAGACCAGGCTGGTCTCGAACTCACAGAGATCCACCTGCCTCTGCTCCCTGAGTGCTGGGATTAAAGGCGTGCGCCACCATCACCCGGCGGGCATGGTGAATTTTGAAGAGCCTGTATGTATTTACTTTTAGAGGTTGTTGCAAGTGTGTGTGAGTAGCCTAGGAGTATGGGATGTATGGGGGGTGCTGGAGAGATGGTTCAGCCCTTAAGAGTACTGGCTGCTTTTCTAGAGGACTTGGGTTCAATTCCCAACACCCACATGGTGGATCAAGACTGTGTAATTCTAGTTCTAGGGGTTACGATACCCTCACACAGACATACACGTGGGCAAAACACCAATGCACATAAAATAAAAAGTAAAATTTTAAAAAATAAATAGATTAGGTGATCTTTGGCAAAGAGATACTTGATGTCTCAAAGTGTGTTGGATTATCAGGGTGAATCTACAGTTGGAAGAAGTTTGGGCTTAAGTCGTGAGCCCTGAGGAACACTGACTTTTTAGGGCATTTAGGCGATTTAGGCAGAGGTGGAAACACTCTTTGGGCTGAGCACGAGATTCCAGAGAAGTGCAGTTGTGGGAGAGTGGTTAGGGCGGCGTGGTTGAGGAAAGAATGGTTAGCTTTGTTAAGATAAGAATGGAAACTTGTCCACTGGAATTAGAAGCACGCAGGCCAAGGCCTTGTGCAGAGCCACTTCTGAGGAGTGGAGGCAGATTGGAGTGGGAGATAGTAAGGCAGACTTTGATTCTTTCTAAAAGTTTGCCTGTAGAAGGGGGAGGTAAAAGATTAAATCAGACTGGTGAGGAAGAACTAGCAGGGATGGAGCAGTTGAGGTGGAAAGACTGGGAAAAGCTGCCCCTTGAGCCTGCTGAAATTAGCTGTTGGTTGTGGAGAAAGTTCCCTCCTTCTCCATCATAAGGAAAGATTGCTGTAGAACACTGTTCTCCGAGCAAGAAAGCCACCATCTTCCCTTAGATAAGCTTACCAATTGATAGGGCTTGGGGACTGGTGACCTTCCCTTTAAGGAGAGAGATGGGGACAGTCACTGGACCCTCATCTGGGATTCCAGCCACTCCCAATCATTTGTTAGGCAATTATTCTTTAATCGTGGTCTGGGGAAGCCCTAGTGTCTAGACTGGGAAAGAGTGAATGAAGAAGGCTCCATCTTGGCTGCTGGGAAGCAATCATCCATGCTGGCTGAGGACTTTCCTGTCACCCACGCTCCTGCCAGCAACCCATCCTTTGTGCCCTGTAAGTAAGCCAGATACGCTCCTTGGTTTCCTAGGGCAAACATTAGTGGAATTTGGTTGGTTGTTAGGGGGAAGAGGAAAGGAATTCTCAAAGTATATGGTATGAATTATCAGCACAAGTGAATGAGGACATACCTGTGCCTCAGTTTGGCACTGTTAGACCAGATCTCAGGGGCTGGTCATGCCAAGTCCTGCTGCGCTCTCCCGGCTGATGTGTTTGACTAGGAGTCTTTTTTTTTTTTTTTTTTTTTTTTTTTT
>NW_026068250.1:60127-68984 GCF_014885135.2 Alexandromys fortis | reverse complement strand
TTTTTTTTTTTTTTTTTTTTTTTTTTTTTTTGAGACAGGATTTCTCTATGTAGCCCTGGCTGTCCTGGAACTCACTTTGTAGACCAGGCTGGCCTTGAACTCACAGAGATCCACCCGCCTCTGCCACCACCAACTTGAGCTTATTCTCTCCTTATGTCCTTTTCCCGTTGTTCCTGGTCTTGGACCTTCCTGTGGCAGGAAGCACTTCCTGGCTTTGGGCACGGCCATGAGTAAAGGGTTAAGCTCTCCATCTGCACTGGCTGTACACACTGAGCACACTTATTTACACACTGTACACACTTACACATGCTGTATGTACTGTGTAGTGGAGGTGTGCACGTGCTGCGGCTCTTAGGAAAGAGGACAGCTTGTGGATCCTGGGAGCCAACTGTTTGCTGGGTGTGACAGTAAGCACCTTTTTTTGTCTCTCTTTCTTTCCTTCTCTCTTTTCTTTCTGAGAGACAGAGACAGACACAGAGAGAGAGAGTGTAGGAATGTGAATGTATGCCATGTATATAGGGGCAGGGATAGGCCGGACAAGGGCGCTGGATCCCATGGAGCTGGAGTTAAGTCTTCCCAAACTGTACTTGAGTTCTGGAAAAGCAGAAAGTACTCTTAACTGTGGAGCTCTTTCTCTAGGCATCTTTCCCCCCTTTATGAAACAGGGTCTCATGTAGCCCAGGCTGGCCTCAAAGCCTACTGTGTAGCTAAAGATAATCTTGAACTTCTGATCTTCCTGCCTCTGCCTCTCAAATTCTGAGTAACCTGGCTTAATTTTCTTTTGGGGACAAGGTTTTACCTGGGCTGGCTTCAATCTCAGTATTGCCCTTGCTCATTCTTCTAAATCTTAGGATTATAGCTTTATATCTTTGTGCTTGCCTTGAATAACAGCAACTCGTAGGCCTCATAGGGCTCTTAAGTGAGGACTAAATCATGATAGGAAGCTAGATGTTGTGGTACATGCCTGTAATCTCAGTACTCAGGAAGCTGAGGCAGGAGAATTGAAAGTTTGAGGCTAGCCTGGCGTACATAGACTGTAGCCTTGCCTCCTAATTGTGACATTATGAAAGAGAGGCTTAGCTCTTATTAGACATCTTTGTCATTTTTCTGTTCATATTCTACTGATGGCTACTGCCTATATGACTTCTAATCTTTGGGCTGTTTAATTTTTTTGTTTGTTTTTTTGTCTTTTCAAAACAGAGTTTCTCTGTGTAACAGTTCTAGCTGTCCTGGAACTAGCTCTTGTAGACCAGGCTAGTCTTGAACTCACAGAGTCAGCCTGCCTCTGCCTCCCAAATGCTGGGATTAAAGGCATGCGCCACCACTGCTCAGCAGGCTGCTTAATTTTCAAGAAAGCTGATATGGATTTATGAAAATTAAATAGTTGGCAGAACTAATGCAGCAACAAATTTATTTGTGGTTGGGAGGTTAGCTTTGTGGTAGGAAGAGGGACAAAACACCCATACACAAAGTAAAGTGAATGAGATAATTAAAAATATCAGAAGTAGAACATGTTAGACTATTTATTGATCTATAACATCTCCTGAATTCCTGTTTTTCTTTTTCTTTTTAGGAAGCATTTATTCGAAGCATTTTGTCAAAGCCTTTCAAGGTCCCCATTCCAAATTATCAAGGTAAAATGGAAATTATTAGTTTTCTTATTTGGTCGTTGTTTTTTTGTTAAAGTTTATTTTGTGTTTTGGTTGAGTCAGGGTCTCACTGTGTAATCCTGGGTGGCCTGGAATTTGCTTTGTAGACTAGGCTAACAGGCTTTGAGTTTACCGAGGTCTGCCTGTCTCTGCCTCCTAAGTGCTATGCTACTATGCCTGTAGTTTTTTATTCTTAATCATGTGTATGTGTCTGTGTGAGTATATGCTATGTGTGTGTGTACACGTGCACGTGTGTTCATTTGGCCACCTGAGAAGGTCAGAGGCATTGGATCTCAGAAGCTGGAGTTATCTGTACTTGTGACTTGATTGAAGTGGGTGCTGGGCGTCACACCCAGATTCTTTGGAAGAGCAATGCATGCTCTTAATTGCTTAGACACCTCCAGCGTCTGTTTGTTTTGATGCAGGCTTTTGTTTTGTAACCCAGCCTGGCCTCAGAGTTACAGCAATTCTCCTGCCTCAGGATCCTAAGTAATGGGATTACAACTGTGTACTACCATGCACATCTTTTCAGTTTTTTGTTTTTGTCATTTGTGTCAATGTGCCTGAATAGATTAAAGATTTATATGCTAACCTGGGAATTGAAGATGTCAGTCCATGGGTGGATGTGTTTGACGTGATCCTCCTGAGGCTTGTGTGAAGAAGGCTATACTGCCTTTAGCAGGGACTGCCAAGACCAATTGTCCTTCATCTTCGTGGGGCAGTGGCTAATGACTCTGGCCTTCATTCAGCTTAAGCATGTTCAGTGCTAACTCTTTCCTAAGTTTGACTGTGGGAGGTCTGATGTCCACAGTTTTCCTTTGTCTTGTGTAGGACATTGCATTGTGCCTGAACGGGGACGGGGAGGGAAGCAGCCAGCGTTCAAGTTCTCACATAGGAAAGGCCTCTGTTGAGTTTTATACCTTGCTACAGTTGACTTGAGATGAACTTGATAAAGCCCTCCAGAAGTTTGTAGTTGAATGGGAGAAATAAATTAGGAAAAACGCTTGAGAACTGACAAGATAATGGTCAAAAATGCACAAATGGTTTGAAGGAGTTCAGGGAAAGAACGTCATGGGGAGGGGCTGGAGAGATGGCTCAGAGGTTAAGAGCACTGACTGCTCTTCCAGAGGTCCTGAGTTCAATTCCCAGCAACTACATGGTGGCTCACAACCATCTGTAATGAGACCTGGTGCCCTCTTCTGGTGTGTGGGCATACATGGAAGCAGAATGTTGTACATATAATGAATAAATAAAAATTAAAAAAAAAAAAGAAGGCCGTGGGGATTCAGAAAGGTACATGAAAGATGGGCATTTCAATTTGGCTTGCTGGTATGCCTGATTATAGCGGGTTAGCTCACTGATTGCTGATTTCTAGGTCCTCTGGGCTCTCGTGCATTGGGCCTGAAAAGGGCTGGTGTCCGTCGTGCCCTCCATGATCCTCTGGAAGAAGGTGCCTTGGTTCTGTATGAGCCTCCCCCACTAAGCGTCCATGACCAGCTGAAGCTTGACAAGTATGCACATTGGTATTTTTTGAGTAGTTCTAGTCCACTCTAAGTATACATGCCTAGAAGGATGGGAGGGTGTTTGTGATTTGTTTTCCTCCTTTGGAATTGTCATAGGCTGCCAGAGCTGTCATGGCAACTGCACAATATCCAGAGCAAGTGTTTGGGGGAGATTGTGGGAGACTGTGTGGTAGTGTTCAGGTTGTGGGGGTTCCTTCACTGCCTTCTGCCATGCTCATTTGGAGGGGCAAGTGATGGGGTGAGGACAGGAGTGTCAACCTTTCTGATGTTTTTGACTCCTAATAAACCTCACTGTGGTTTATTCCTTGTGGGGAGAAGGTGTTATCAACCTTCTGGGCCTGCAGATACCACTTCCTGAGGATTGACCTTGCCTGAATCGGATTTTTTTTTCTACTATGTTTTCTCAGGGAAAAACTCCCTGTCCACGTGGTTGTTGATCCTATTCTCAGTAAGGTATTGCGGCCTCATCAGAGAGAGGTAAATGAGGGTCAAGGGAAGGGTGTGCGGCTGGGGCTAAGCAGGTGTCAGGTGGACTAAATGGTGTTATTCCTCAGGGAGTGAAGTTCCTATGGGAGTGTGTCACCAGCCGTCGAATCCCGGGAAGCCATGGCTGCATCATGGCTGATGAGATGGGCCTGGGAAAGACACTACAGTGCATCACGCTCATGTGGACACTTTTACGCCAGAGCCCAGAGTGCAAGCCTGAAATTGAGAAAGCAGTGGTAGTGTCGCCTTCCAGCTTAGTGAAGAACTGGTACAATGAGGTTGGGAAATGGCTTGGCGGGAGGATCCAACCTCTAGCCATCGACGGAGGCTCTAAGGACGAGATAGACCGAAAACTGGGTATGGAGCTTTAACAAACAAGGCTGTACTCTTCCGCCCACGCTTTTTACTTGTGTGTTCACTTGTGGCCAGTGTTGACGGCAGTGTGGGGACAAGTGGGAAAATTGCCATTGAAAAACAGCACAATTTTTTCAAGGCTATGTTAAACAACTACCAGACTATTTTTCTTTGAGAGCTGCTGATTTGTCCTGACACTGTTCTGTTGTAGAAGGATTTATGAACCAGCGTGGAGCTCGAGTGCCTTCTCCCATTCTCATCATTTCCTATGAGACTTTCCGCCTTCATGTTGGAGTCCTTAAAAAAGGAAACGTTGGACTGGTCATATGTGACGAGGTACTTAACACTTACAGTCTGGATGGTAGACGATCAGGACGTCAGAGTCTTCACTAAACATCACTAGCAGTGGGGAATGCCAGGAATAGAGATGCCACACTAGAGGATGCAAGTGAGTGGGAGAACCCATGGCACTGATTTGCCGTAGAGGGATGAAACAGTGCGTACAGTTGAGGAAAGCTGCTCTCGGGAGGCAGAGACAGGTGGATGGCTGAGTTTTGGCTTGGTCTACTATAGAGAGTTCTAGGCCAGCCAAGACTACAGAATGAGACACTATCTCAAACAAATGAAACTCTGAGGAGGGTTTTGGTACTGTGGGCCAATTGGTATTTTCCCCCTCTAAATAATAATCTTAAGACCAAAGAAGGACTTTATTTAGATCCTGACTCTGCCACCTAACAGTAGTATGACCTTACTCTTAAGTGATTTAACCATGTGAGCTTGTGTTTCTGCATCTGGAAAATACCTGCCTCATCTGGTTATTGTGGGGACTCAGTGAGTTGATTGGGGAGAAGCTCTTACCTCAGTGTCTGGTAAGGATGGTTTTTATTCTAGGTTAGGGATCTTTGAATGGTTAGAAGCACAGAGATCAGAAAGTCTAGTGTGTTACCTAGGGATGGTGGCATAAGCCTATATATAATTCTAGAAACTCAAAAGGCTGAGGAGAGGGTCAGGGCTAAAGTGATGGCTCAGCAACTGAGACTGCTTGCTGATTGGCTTGGTATAAGAGTGACCCCTCCTCGAGGCTTTGAATGCTTAGTCACCGGGGAGTAGAATTGTTTGGAAGGATTTAGAAGGATTAGGAGGTGTGATCTTGTTGGAGGAAGTGTGTCACTGGGGGTAGGCTTTGAAGTTTCAAAAGCCCTTGCATGCCAGGCCCAGTCTTTCTGCCGACAGATCAGGATGTAGCTCTCAGCTACGGCTCCAGTGCCTCCATGATGATAATGAACTAACCCTGTGAAACTGTAAGCAAGATACCAGTTAAATGCTTTCTTTATAAGAGTTAATTTGGTCTTGGTGTCTTTACACAGCAATAGAATAGTGACTAAGACATTGATCTTAAAGATGTCATAGGTTTGGTTCTCAGCACCCAAATGAGGTGGCTCCTAACCATAGATATAATTTCAGTTCTATAGTATCTAGCACTTTTTGGCTTCTGCAGACACTTGCAAACATGTACAAATGAACTCATGCAGACACATGTACACATTAATGAAAAAACATTTAAAAAGCATTCAGGGACTGGAGAACTGTCTCAGCAGTTAAGAGCACTGGCTGCCCTTCCAGAGGACTCGGGTTAAATTCCCAGCATCCACATGGCAGCTCACAACTATCTGCAGCTACAGTTTTGATACCCTCAAACAGATATACATGCAGGCAAGCACCAATGCACATAAAATAAAGATAAATTATTTAAAAAAAAAAAAAGCCAGGTGGTGGTGCAGACCTTTAATCCCAGCACTTGGGAGGCAGAGGCAGGCAGATCTCTGTGAGTTTGAGGACAGCCTGGTCTACAAATCAAGTTCCAGGACAGCCAGAGTAGTTAATACAGACAAAAAGAAAAAGAAAGGAAGAAAGGTCATTTGCCCCTCTCAGCTGCCTGGTTCTTAAGAAAAGAGTCCTTTCTATCTTGTTAAACATAAATGGCTTCAAGGGACATTAACGATGACTGCAGGGAGGACAGGTTAGGGAAGAGCTCTCAAGGGAAGCTCTTTGGATATAGAAGCTGAATGACTGCCTGGAGGTGAGTACAGCTGAGGTCTCCACCTTCCATGTTTAGCATCATGGCTCAAACAAGACACCGAAGCACCTGGCTCTGAAAGTTCTGGGTTGGTCGGACGGCAGGGAGGGGGAGGACTCCCTGAAAGCTTGGGTCTATATCATGGCCAGGTTGACTGTGAAATTGGTGAGTAGTAAAGCTCTGGAAGTTTGAAAATGGAAGAATGGGAAGAAACAGAGGGAATCCTTGCTTTTTGGGAGTAGCATTGGTCTTACCTTGTGAGCCTAATACTTTTCTCTGAGGCAGTAGGCAAAGAAGCCTCTGCTGGCCTGTCTAGTTCCTGTAACTTCAGGACCTGTAATGTTTGACTCTTTTCTCCCTACAGACTTTGCTGTCATTTAATTTTATCATTTACTGTTGTAAGTTGTAATTAATTATCTTGCAGGGACACAGGCTTAAAAACTCTGAGAATCAGACTTACCAGGCCCTGGACAGCTTGAATACCAGCCGGCGGGTGCTCATCTCTGGGACCCCCATCCAAAATGACTTGCTTGAATATTTCAGCTTGGTGCACTTCGTTAATTCAGGCATTTTGGGTAAGGAGCCCTGCCTTCCTGCATTGTCCTCAGAGTGAGGAGAGCAAGGAGACATTGCCAGTTAGGTGTGGACGAGTAGAAACTCTTGTTGGAAGGTTTCCCTTGTCAGAGAGTAGCCAGCTGTAGCTAAGCTGATACCTGTAATCTCAGCACCTGGGAGATGGGAGGCAGGAGTATCAGGGGTTCAGAACCATTTTTGTACATAGGGAGTACATTAGACCTTTCCTCAAAAGAGGAAAAGGGGTGGGGAGGCAAAACTGTAGGGTGCCTTTGACTGTGGAGCAACTTAGGACGACCAACATGGGCCATTTATCTTCTGCAGAGGCAGTGTTAGCTATGTAGGTAGGGATTGTGTGCCTATCAACTGGAGCTGGAAATATCCCTGTGCATTAAAATTAGGTGTGATATATGTTAATATGGTATGTGCATGTGGGTGCCTGTGCTTTGTTGACAGATTTCTGGCATGCTTGGTGCTGTAGCCTGTTCAAGTCCCAAAGAAACACACAGAGGCCTATACATTAATTATAAACTGGTTGGCCTGTAAGCTCAGACTTCCTTATTAACTAATTTTTACATCTTACATTAACCCATAATTCTTGTCTGTGTTAGCTATGTGGCTTGGTACCTTTATCAGTGAGGCATTCTCATCTTGCTTCCTCTGTGTCTGGCTGATGACTGAAGTCTAAGCTTTTCCTCTTCCCAGAATTCTCCTATTCTGGTTGTCCCACCTATACTTCCTGCCTGGCTACTGGCCATTCAGCATTTTATTAAACCAGTACAAGTGGCAAATCTTTACAAGGTACAGGACCATTGTCCCACAGCAGTGCATAGGTGTTTTTGACTGCTCTCTACCACAGTTTTTAAAAGTTTCAATTTCTTTCTTTTTTTTTTTTTTTTGAGACAGGGTTTCTCTGTATAGCTTTGGAGTCTGTCCTGGAACTTGTACTGTAGACTAGGCTGGCCTCGAACTCACAGAGATCCACCTGCCTCTGCCTCTGCCTCCTGAGTACCCGGGTTAAAGGCGTGCGCCACCACCACCTGGCACATAAATAAGTATAGAGTTGGGCAGTGGTGGTACACGCCTTTAATCCTAGCAGTCTGGAGGCAGAGGTAGGTGGATTTCTGTGAATTTGAGGCCTGCCTGGTCTGGAAAATGATGTCCAGGAAAGCCAGGGCAACACAAAGAAATCCTGCCTTAAAACAAACAAAAAACATACAAATAAATGAAGGGCTAGAGAGATACCTCAGCCCTACTTGTCCTGGAATAGACTAGGCTGGCCTAGTGCATCACCACTGCCCCGTTTTTGTTTTTGCTTCTTAAGTTTTTAGTTCTGTGTTTTTATCTTATGGTTGTAATTTTAGTTCATTAACAATTACTATAAGGTTTTTTTTTTTTAAATCAGGGTATTTCTAACTATAATAGGACTCAAATCTTAACTATTTTGCTGTCTGATTCATTAAATAAAATTGCTTGTATTTTTTCGGCTTTATTCTCAGCAGGGAGGGTGTTTGGTGACAAGATGGTTTGTCATTATTAGCAGCAAGAAAAATCATTCCACCCTTATATTCTTTAATATTCTTAATTCTCTCCTGAGTTTAGGAACTGCCCAGGAGTTTAAGAAGCATTTTGAGTTGCCAATTTTGAAGAGTCGAGATGCAGCTGCCAGTGAGGCAGACAGACAGCTAGGGGAGGAACGTCTGCGGGAGCTCATCAGTATCGTGAACAGGTTAATAGTTTCAACTCTGGTCAGCCAAATGATTTGAGATCTTCTAAGCTATTTGGGAACTGCCCCGATCTGTGGGCTTGGCTGTCTGGAGCCTTTAAGGACTGGTATTTGGGAGAAGGAGTGGGATCTGTGCCATGAGTTGTCACTGAATAAATAACAAAGTTTTACAGGGTAAGTTCCATTTCTGGGGAGCCCTTTGGTCTGGTTTTGTTCTTATCAGCCTGGTGAAGAAGCACTTCTGTTAGTACAGTTAGCCTCCTGAACAGACATATCTTTGCTAGCACTTCAGAACCTCTTGACAGTGGTTTAGCCTAAAGCAACTTTAACATAAACTGGCTTTTTATGTGCAGACTCTAGTTTTGGGGAAAGCTTAAGGATGTCTGCATGGCTCCCAGCCCAAGAGGACCTATTTCTTTTTTTTTTTTTCTTTTTTTTTTTTTTTTAAGATTTATTTATTTATTATGTA
>NW_026068250.1:19784-59336 GCF_014885135.2 Alexandromys fortis | reverse complement strand
TTTGGTTTTTCGAGACAGGGTTTCTCTGTGGCTTTGGAGCCTGTCCTAGAACTAGCTCTGTAGACCAGGCTGGTCTCGAACTCACAGAGATCCGCCTGCCTCTGCCTCCCGAGTGCTGGGATTAAAGGCGTGCGCCACCATCGCCCGGCTTATGTTATTTATTCTTGCAGAGGATTCCTGACACCTCCGTGGTAGTGTACTTAATTCCAGTTCCAGGGATCTAATGCCTTCTTTTGACTTCTGAGGGCACTGGGATAAACATGGCGTATAGGCATACATGCAAGGAAAACACTCATACACATAAAATTTTTAAAAAAGTCCCTTAGTTTGTGACCCACTTTTCCAGACAGAGCTGCAGATTGAATGCAAGACCTTAGCTTTCTTTTAAAGACCAACCAAGAAGCTGAAGGGAAAAGATGTTGTCAGTCTAAGCTAGATAATTTTGAAGGCCTTTGTTCCCATGATTAAAACCCTGAAACAAACAAACAAATAAATCTCATATATGGGATAGTAAGTCTTTGATATATGTCATAGAAATGATAGGTCTGACATAAAATAGAGTGAGTCTTGGTCCTTTAGGTAGGAGCTCTTATTTTAATATACAGCACATCACTTTCCCCAGCCTGTTGCTTTTTCTCATTTTCCCTAGGTGCCTGATACGGAGAACATCAGACATCCTCTCTAAATATCTGCCAGTGAAGATTGAGCAGGTGCTTTGTTGTAGGTACTGAAACCAACTCAAAGGCGTGTAGTGAGTGGGTAAAAGCTTAGCTTCTGAACCATGGCTGAATCTCAAGATGTTCTTAGGGTAGCAGTGTGTGTGGTCCAGCTTTTTCTGGTTAGCCACCCGCCTCTTTATTTTCAGGCTGACACCCCTTCAAACTGAGTTATATAAGAGATTTCTGAGACAGGCTAAACCCGAAGAAGAATTGCGTGAAGGCAAGATGAGTGTGTCTTCCCTGTCTTCTATCACCTCTCTAAAGAAGCTTTGTAACCGTGAGTGTGCCCAAGCCCAGTATCTTCTGTGTGGGTGAGCAAGGAAGAGGTATTTCCTGTGGATAGGCTGGCCTTCACTAGAGACCTCACGGAGGCCACATGTAGTCTAACTCTCCATAAGACATGACTCCTGTTTGTGGATTCTTCTCCGCGAACTATGCCTTTATTTTAGAAACTACATCTTGGTGCTTGAGATGTACTGTGCTGTGTATGTGAATGCTTGCATGTACACGTCCTCTTGTACAACATTAGGCAGGAGGAGAAATAACAAACAGTGCCTCTCATGTTGAGTCTCTCCTTTTGGGAGAACATAGTAGTGTGTGATACTGTCCATCCAGGCTTCCAGATGGTACTGGCTACACCCTATGGGAACGTGGGAGGGTGGACCCCCAAGACAGTCTCGTTGTAAGCGAGGCCTTTCCTTAGGTGCCAGACATCCAAAGGGTGAACACTGAAGTGGAAGCTTTAGAAAAGCAAAGTCACCAGCATTTTTTCCCCAGATCCAGCTTTAATCTATGACAAGTGTGTGACAGAGGAGGATGGCTTTGAGGGTGCTTTGGATATCTTCCCACCTGGTTATACCTCTAAAAGTGTGGAGCCACAGCTGTCAGGTGAGCCCTACCCATCAGTAGATGGCCTCCTTGGAGGAATGATAGAAGGGTGGGAAGTGGTCTCTCTGCCGAAGCTATCCTGTCTGAAAGCAGGATATCACGTGTAGCAATCCTGGGCCATTGGGAAGGCCAACTGTGAGGACTAATAGTAGTCACTCTTCCCAGGTAAGATGCTGGTCCTTGATTACATTCTGGCCATGACGCGAAGCCGCAGCAGTGACAAAGTTGTGCTGGTGTCTAATTATACTCAGACGTTGGATCTCTTTGAAAAGCTGTGCCGAGCTCGAAGGTAGGGAAGAGTCTAACCAGGCCAGCAAAGGGATATATCTCCCTCACTGGTACTCTAGGAGGACTAGGCTATATAAATGACTTTCCTGAATTCTCTTCCCTAATGGCTGTGATGGCTCTAATTCCATCTCTGCACAGGCTTATATCCTGGTCCCTCGAGTACTTCACAGATCTTAATCCCTGCCCTTACATCTCTGTCTTTCTCATTGGGAGACCTTAGACAATGCACAGGCAGCCTCAAGATGGTTAATCTAGTCTTATTGGTGGCCATAGCTTAAGGAACTCATCCTTCTTGGTTCTTAAACTTTGGATATCCCTCCAGGTACCTGTATGTTCGCCTGGATGGCACAATGTCCATTAAGAAGCGAGCCAAGGTTGTGGAGCGCTTCAATAATCCATCGGTAAGTACACCAATGCATAGGAATTAAGTGTTGAAAAGCTGTGAGGAGCTGTATTTCTTTGTTTTTCTGTTCTGGTGGGTGTGATAATATGAAGCTGACTGACTTCGACTCTGACTTTGTGGGTTGGGAAACTGAATGGTAGGCACACCGACTTGTCCTCTGAGTGAGTATACAAGAATGACAGGAGACATGTAGCTGAGTTGAGAAGTGTGTGCACTCCACCCCCTCCTTCTTTTCTTCCCAGAGTCCTGATTTTGTCTTCATGCTGAGCAGCAAAGCTGGGGGCTGTGGTCTTAATCTCATTGGTGCTAACCGTCTGGTCATGTTTGATCCTGACTGGAACCCAGCCAATGATGAACAAGCTATGGCCCGAGTCTGGCGTGATGGTCAAAAGAAGACCTGCTATATTTACCGACTGCTATCTGTAAGGATGGTGATGTTGATCAGAGTGGGGGTGGGTCACGAATCAAGACCCTCTTAACTATTTCTCAGTGTGTCTCTTTTTAGCCCTTCTGCCTCTATCCGACCTCACTATATATTTAACCCTGAGTCCTTTGTTCTGTTCTCCCTCATCCCTCCTCTTTGCTCTCTTCCAGATGCTTTTCTTGCTGTGCTCTTGAAATGCTTACTCAAGATACTTTTCATAGGGCACTGTCTGCTTTTATAACATGTCATTTACTTTAAAATCATCTCATGCTCCATGTACCAAAGGGCTAAGAAGTGGCAAATGTTACTTATCCACTACAGATCACGTAGACCGTTGTCTGTATCTGTAGCTTACTGATGATTTCATATACAAGCTGTCTTCATTTCCTTCCCAAATCTAGTATCTATCTTTTTTGTTGTTGTTGTTTTCAGACAGGGTTTCTCTGTAGCTTTGGAGCCTGTCCTGGAACTAGCTCTTGTAGACCAGGTTGGCCTCGAACTCACAGAGATCTGCCTGCCTCTGCCTCCCGAGTGCTGGGATTAAAGGCATGCGCCACCACCGCCCGGCCCCTAGTATCTATCTTGTGAGTACCATGCTTGACTTCATCTCTAGCGATCTTAGTTCCTCATCTAATTATTCTCAAGGATCTAGTATGTTGTGAGTCATTTGTTTTCAAAGCTTTAACAGAGATCATCTTACTACTTTTCTATCCTTTCTTTCTAGCTTTTTTTGGGGTGGGTTGGGGGATTGAAACAGTTTCTCTCTGTAGTCCTGACTGTCCTGGAACTTGCTCTGTAGATCAGGCTGGCCTCAAACTCAAGAGATCCACCTGCCTCTGCCTCTCAAGTGTTGGCATTAAAGGCATGCACCGCCACTGCCTGGCTTTCTTTCTTATACTCAACATTCTTTACCCTGTTTCTAAGAAATCTTCCAGCCTCAGCTTCCTGAACAACTAATTGAAGCTCTTTGTTTTTCAAACCCCATTATGCTCAGCTTTCTCTCTTGGCGTGTAATCTTTTTTATTTTTTTATTTTTTATTTGTGCTCGCTCAAATATAATCTACTTTTAATATTTTCTGAACTCCTCTACCATTCCTTCTACAGGACCCTGGGTATCATGTACAGACTTCTGTCATTGTACAAATTTGTTTGTAAGTCTGTCTATCCAAGTGGTCAGTAACCTAAAGGATGGATCATACTTCATTCCTCCTTGTATCCTATTACTAGTATATGACCTGAAAAAAATACTCATGATATTGAATAAAGAGAGTTGGGCCTGGTGTGAGGGAGCTTTGCTACAGATAACCTGTTTTTACCCTAAATGAATTTAGCCCCATCCCTGATACCCCTCCACTGGTTCAGAAAATGGGCAAAAAAGCACAATTCTTGACTCTAGAAAAACTAGGGAAATGGATCTCAGCTGAGACAGATATTAGCCCAGGATTTGTACTTTGCGTTCATTGCTCCTTTTCAAGATGTCTTTCACCCTGGTTTTCCTGCTCCCTGGGCATCTACAGGATGACTAAGCCCTGTATTTCATCCTACTTCTAGACTGGAACCATAGAGGAGAAGATCTTTCAGCGGCAGAGCCACAAGAAGGCACTGAGCAGCTGTGTGGTTGATGAGGAGCAGGATGTGGAGAGACATTTCTCGCTTGGTGAGCTGAAAGAGCTGTTTACCCTGGATGAAGCCAGCCTCAGTGACACACATGACAGGTAGGCGGAGTGCCCTTGTCATTATCTCTTGAGCTACCTGAGCAACACAGAAATAAGATCTGTAGTGACCACAACTCTGTCCTCTGACCCCAGGCTGCATTGCCGCCGCTGTGTAAACAGCCGCCAGGTCTGGCCACCCCCTGATGGTTCTGACTGCACTTCAGATCTGGCTCAGTGGAACCATAGCACAGATAAACGGGGGCTCCAGGATGAGGTACTCCAGGCTGCCTGGGATGCTTCATCTACAGCCATCACCTTCGTCTTCCACCAGCGTTCTCATGAGGAGCAGCGGGGTCTCCACTGATAAACCAGCTGGTCTGGAGTAGTGGCTAGAGGAAGGATACTGGGAAAGGGGATTCTCTGTCTCATGAGGCTGTTCAGTTTTGTTCTCTGGGAGAAAATAATCAAGAAGGGCTGCATGTTTGCCCAAAATTTATTTTATAAGAAAAACTTTTTTGGTTTAAAAAAAAAAAAAGAAAGGAATAAAGGCATGAAAGGGACTGAGGCCTGGGAATAGACTGGTAAGCCCAGAAGGGAAGAGGCCTGGTGGTGGGCATTCCTATGCTTCTCTAAAGCCTGGGTGCCTGCTTGAGGAAGGAGGCAGGTAGCCCCAGGGCAGGGGTAAGAGGCTTTCCTCAGTGAAGATAATGACCTCCTCCTGGCCTGCCGTTCCCAGGGTATTGAGTAAGTGGCCCAAAGCCTCTGAACTCAGCTGTGGGAATGCCTTTGCTGGACCTCATCAGGGCCTCTAGGACCTCAGTGCAAGGGAAGATGGGGGGAAAAAACAAAATCAAACAAAGGAACAAAAAACTAGACAAAGTGGCAGAAGGAGAATGACAGAATCAGTGGTTGGGGATTCTGGGCAGCCCATGCCTCAGCCCCTGCAAGCTGATGGTACTGAGGATGGGACTGTGAGGTATGGACCCCATCACATGGTGCTGACATAATCTGCAAAGGCCTGGGATGAGTCCCACGAGTCGCTAACCACATGGCAGGTAGCTCGGAGCCGCCGGATTGCTTCCCTTGCTGTGACTGCATCCTGGTCCAGCCAGTTCTGGAAGAGGCGTAGGTGACCAAATGCCCCACGGCCCCAGCGCTCCAGTCGCTTGGCAAACTCCAGAAGCCCATCTGGCTTGATGCAGTTGGAGCTGGTAGGGGTGAGAAGGATTAGATACCAGGAAGCAATTAGGCTTTTGTCTATATCCCTTCCTCCCATCCTTTCTCCCCAATCCCTAGCATACCTGATATCCAGCTGACAGAGAGAAGAGGAAGAATCCTCCGAGAAAACATCTGCTAGGGCCAACAAGCCAGCATTCCCTGGAGAGAGGGAAGGGTATACTTATTACCTCCACCCAGAGGAGGGAAACAAGGGTATCCTATCCCAGCTCCATCTTGGGAAAACTCTAGTCCTAGCAGTTCTGAAACCTAGTACTCAAATATCTACATTGCAATTACATCCTTCTCAGTGAAGTAGTCAATACCTTTACCCTAAAAGTCTATGGTCAAAGGCTGGTTCCTCCCTCCCTCCCTCTCCAGGGTCTGGTTCCCACCCAAGCGGTTCCCTGGGAGTCGAAGGCCCTTCAGTGTAGAGTTGCCCTTCATAGCAGCAACCATCTCAGGAAGAAACTGGGCTGGGCGCTTCTCAAACAGACGGCAGAAGGAGAAGGTAATCTCTGTCAAGAGAAAGTACAGTATTTGGATGAGAAGTAGGGCTGGTGCTGACCTCCTGCCCCACGTGGTTCTAGCAAGGTGTGTGAACATTTTTATACCTACCTGAAAAGAAGACTAATCTGTGAAGTCCCAAACAATGTTGGAACTCAATCAAATAAGATACTGAGCCTATCTGCTGGGAGGAACATCTCTGCATGGGCAATTTTTCAATCTACTTCCTCCCTCTGTAGCCACTGATCCCTTTGCAGGGATGTCAGTCAGAGGTGAGTACCTGAAGGGAAGGTGCCCCAGTAGCACATTTCTCCACCAATTCTTTGTTGCTTTCGTTTTTGAGTCAGGGTTTCTTTTTTTTTTTTTTCTTGGTTTTTCGAGACAGGGTTTCTCTGTAGCTCTGGAGCCTGTCCTGGAACTCCCTTTGTAGACCAGGCTGGCCTCGAACTCTCAGAGATCCGCCTGCCTCTGCCTCCCCAGTGCTGGGATTAAAGGCGTGCGCCACCACCACCCAGCTTGAGACAGGGTTTCTCTGTGTAGCTTTGGCTGTCCTGGAACTCACTCTTTAGGCCATTCTGGCCTCAAATCCACAGAGATCCTGCCTCTGCTTCTCAAGTGCTGGGATTAAAGGTGTGTACCACCACTGCCCCACTATCTCAATTTCTCAAAATTGAACGCTACCACCATTTCTGCCAGCCCCTTACAAAACAAAACAAACAAAAAGGAAGGTCATACAGGCTCTATATCCTTATCGTCCAGAAATAACTTCTTAGGGAAGAACAGTGGTTTGCACACAGAGAAAGTGACAGAGCTACAGTGAGGTCACAGGAATGCCAGGTCCTAGATTAGCATCTTACCTTGTAGGGTCAGATTCTGTAGCAAAAAGAGCACCTCACTCTGACAGTCTGCAAGATTCATATCATGGAAGCTCAGCCTCTTCAGAGACAGGTTGTATTCTGGATAGGAGGCAAAAGCCATGGGCAGTGGGGCTTAGTTTTCTAGGAAACAATGGTAGGTCCCTACCTACCCTCCTTTACCATACCTACCTTTGAGTGTTTGCAACACGAGCCCAAAATCCTGGGGAGAGGCAAAGGTGGCACTGTCCAGTGACAGCTGCTGTAGAGAACCTGAGGCCTTGAGAACAGAGCAGAGCAGTGGGGCTGGCTGAGCCCCTCTTGGAAATCCCATCTCCAATTGCTCTAGGCAGTTTTCTGTATGATAGGAAGAGGAAATTCCAATTAGCCATCTGGACTTTACTTAAAAATACTATGTAGACTGGTGGTGGTGGTGCGTGCCTTTAATTCAGTACTTGGGAGGCAGAAGCAGGTGGGTCTCTGGGTCCAAGGCCTGGTCTACAGAGCAAGTTTTAGGTAGATGGCTCAGGGGTTAAGTATTGGCTGTGTGTGAAAATCTGGGTTTGGATCACCAGAAACTATATAAATGATAGGTCTGTGGTGGCCACACCCCAAATTCCAGCACTGGAGGTGAAGACTAGCTGTTCTAGAACTCACAGAGATCCACTTGCCTGTGCCTCTCCAGTGTTGAGATTAAAGGCACATGCCAGCACCATCTGGCTTTTTAAATTTTTTTAAAAATATTTGTTATGTATACAATATTCTGTCTTGTGTGTATGCCTGAAGGCCAGAAAAGGGCACTAGACCCCATTACAGATGGCTGTGAGCCACCATGTGGTTGCTGGGAATTGAACTCAGGACCTTTGGAAGAGCAGGCAATGCTCTTAACCTCTGAGCCATCTCTCCAGCCCTTAAATTTTTATTTTTTTGGTTGTCCCGTGATTTCTACAGTGATACACGCAAACACACACACACACACACACACACACACACACACACACACACAAGCTGTCCCAATTTCCACAATGATACATGCATGCATGCATTCACAAAGTAACAACAAATTCTTAAGGGGTTCAGGAGGGATAGAGGAAGATACCCACTGTCAACCTGTGGCCTCTACATACATATGTACATGTGCACACAAACACACATACAGAGCAAATGCATAGTGCTGCCAGAAGGGACATAACAGGAGATAGAAATGTAAAGCAGGGCCACTGGATCTAGTTAGATTCCCTTTCTGAAGATAGCTGTCCTGGCCATGCTCACAGCAGTCCCCAAATCTGTCTAACCTGAGGTTATTTTAAAGAATGGCAGCTTATAAAGGACAAACATGACAATGACAGCAGAGTTGAAAGGATGAAGTTCCCTCCCTCTACCCAACCAAACACAACTGTACATATCCCTGGAGATATGTATATGTGCGTACACACTGCTTTACCTGGTATTTCCTCATCCCCAATTATGTGGCTAGGGGGCCCAGCATTCTCTGGTACAGCAGGGTTGTCCCTCTGGCTTGGGTGGTCAACACGAATAGACAGGACCCGCAGCAGGGGAAGAGCTCGCACAATGGCACGCGTCAACTCCAGGATGGGCAGTGGTGAGAACAGGTCACTGAGATGCAGGGCACGGAGGCGGCATCCAGCCTGGCCTGAAAGAGCCCGCAGGCTGTCTAGCAGGCGGAAGATATTAGAACCCAGGCCTATGGCAAAAGAGATTAAGTTACAGATGTGAGAAATTTATGCAGAATACTCAGTGAAAGCTTTGTTTTCTATTGATTACTACCAAGTATTGAGTTTTGGATCGGATTATCAGATTTTTAGTTTTGAGATAAGGCTTCAGACTTTAGACTTCCTGCCACTGTTTCTCCAGGATTGGGGTCATGGATGTGTACCACCATCCCTGACTGTGGATCATATGTTTTTGAAATTTGTATCAATTACTCATCTACTTTTTCCTTTTCCTCAGGTAACTAGCAGATTGCTATCTGCTGTAGGGGCTTTGTGCTCTAGAGTCCTCAGGGCAATCTCAGGATAGGATGTGGTTGTGCTAGTAGTTATACTGCAGACTCAGAGCTGCACAGGTATCCAGATATAGGTTCTAAGTAGTTTCCTAAAGCTGCATGGCCTTGAAGGGAGGGAATTTTGGATAATTGGGTCTTATCTAGGAGATATCAACTGAGTGGGAAGGGTCTCAGGACACAGCTCCAGCGTCGTGTACTGGGGCCAGCATTGTGAAGTCTTGAAAGCTGAGCTGTAGAGAGCTTGATCTCACAGGTCATGAAGTGCACTGATAGGTAATGATGGCCCAACCCAGTATATTGTAGGTGGGAATGGCAGGGGAAAAATGTAGACTGGATGCATATTAGGTCAGTGGTAGAGCATGTGCCTAATGTGCCTGAGTCCTTGGGTTTGGTACACTAGAAAACAAATAAGCCATTTTCCACAAAACTAATACAAAGAATCTTAAAAGGTATGGTATCTTACTTGGGAATCTTAACTCCTAGGAACCAAGTTCTTATTGGATTGTGTAAGCTGCTATTGATTTATTCATCCAACTAAGATTTTTTCCCCTGACACAGGGTTTCTCTGTGTAGTCCTGGCTGTCCTGGAACTAGCTCTGTAGACTGGGCTGGCCTCAAACTCACTGAGATACACCTGCCTTTACCCCCTAAGTGCTAGAATTAAAGTCATGCACCACTGCTGCCCAGCTCATACAATTAAATTTTAACTAGCATTTTCCCCCTCCTTCAGATACAGGGAGCACATAGTATTCTTGTCCATATAGCTGAAAAAAAGTAACAAGAATCAAGACTACAATGGATATGTAAAAGGATGCATACTGAACAATCTGGCTTCCCAAATTCAGACTTTTGTTTTTCATGACAACGTTTCTCTGTGTGGCTGTCCTTGAACTCGGAGATCTGCCTGACTCTGCCTCCTGATTCAATTTTAAAGAAATATAAAGGAAACGGGGAAGAAATTGTGGCAAAAAAAAAAAAAAAACCCAAAACCATTTAGAGGCTTGAAGACTGCGCTCGGGTTCTAACCTAAAAGACAAGGTATGTAAAGCATGAAGGGCAAGCAGGAGTGAACATGGACCGAACAGTTCTATAAAATTAGGAGGTATGGTGGTGTATGCCAGTAATTCCACGTGGGAGACTGAGGCAGGAGGGTTGTGATTTTGAGGGCAACTTAGGTTATACAAGAAGGCCGTGTGTGTGTGTGTGTGTGTGTGTGTCACATTTTCCTAAACTAAATATTTTGACAATGCTGGCCTTAAACTCCAGATCTTCCTGCCTCCACTTTCTGAGTACCACCGTGCTTAGCCTGTCTTTGAATGAACAAAAGGGTCAAACTATATGTTTAAAAGAATACTTGTGTAGTGCAAACAATGGATTCTATGAAGGAAGGACTGCTGAAATTAAGTCAAGCGAGTAGTGATAATTTGAATTAAGGATACAGATATAAATAAATGAATTTGGAATATGTAAAAGTAGGGCCTAGTGGCTAAATATATGGAAAGAATTTTGGTTTCTTTACACAATTAAGCCAGTTGTAATGCCTTTGAGAGGGGGAGGATCAGTGGTACAGTGGTAGTGTAACCAGGCTGGAAATGAGTTGGAAGGGTGACACCCAGAAGTAAACCAAATAAGTGGGTCTGGATGTTCAAGAAAAAGATAGAGCTAATGTCTCAAGCCAAGGGAGGGGTGGTATTAGCATCAATAGCCATTGAAGCTACAGGAGTAGATGGAATTGTCCAGGAAAGGTGATCAAGTGGGAGAGTTCTGAGAAACTGACTGAGATATTGGGAGTATTTCAGAAAGTGTTTTGGTTTTTTGTTTGTTTTTCTTTTCTTTTTTAAAACAGGATTATCATGGAATTCACTACATAAACTGGCCTCAAATTCAGAGATCCGCCTCCAGCTCCATCTCCCGTGTGTTGGGGTTCAATGTGTGCATCACACTTGGCTTAGGAAGGAGTAAATGTAAGATGAGCACTGGAAAAGTGCATGTGAAATGTAGCAAGGAGGACTTCGATGGCCTACACTCTCCTCTGTGCACTGCTGGAGGTATAAGTAGTGATAGTAGAGGTGACCCATCTTGGAAGAGAAATGGAATGTTGGTGGAGACCTGATTTAATGTTTAGGTGGTGGGAGAGGCAGTAGAAAGAAGCAGTACAGTGATTTAGAAGATTGGAATTTTGAAGTCATCTGGGCTTGAATACTGGCTCTACAGTTTCCTAAGCAGGGTTATCCTAGGCAAGTCAACTGTTATAGGTTGAGACTAAAAATTAGTATTTTGAGTTGGGCAGTGGTGGCGCACGCCTTTAATCCCAGCACTCTGGAGGCAGAGTCAGGAGAATTTCTATGAGCTCGAGGCCAGACTAGTCTACAAGAGTTCCAGGACAGCCAGGGCTGCTAGAGAAACCCTGTCCAGAAAAACAAAACAAGGGCTGGAGAGATGGCTCAGAGGTTAAGAACACTGAGTCCTGAGTTCAATTCCCAGCAAGCACATGATGGCTCATAACCATCTGTAATGAGGTGTGGTGCCCTCTTCTGGCATAGAGGTGTACATGCGGAAGAACATTGTATACATAATAAAATAAATCTTAAAAAAAAAAACAAAGTATTTTGAGAATATTAAAAGTCAGATATAGACTAAGTATATGAAAACTAGAGCATCTGAGAAAAAAGCCTCCCTAGAAAAGGAAGAAATTTAGATTTAGAGTATGGGGAGTTAGCTTCAGATAAGGCTGTGTATTCTGAGGTAAAGAAGAAAAGGTTGAACTCAGAATTAGGCTAGCTGAGGGAGTTCATGCATGACATTTCTTTGTGAGGTTGTTTAGTAAAGGAGAGTTTGGAGCTGGCAGATTAGTTGCAGATAATGAAAGGTATTAGGAGGCTGATGGCCGTGAATGGTTTCTATAGTAGTGCTTAGCAATACAGGTAGTTTTGGCCAGATTGTACATTTTGCTGACACTATATGATCAAGTGGGTAGGGGCAAAAGACTGTTTTGCTGTGTTTCCCCCCGCCCCCCCTTGTAGTTGCTCTGATATGACTAGTATGATATAAACAGGGTCTACACTGCCTCCTGTATCTAGCGGATGTCTTAGCCTCTCAAGAAGCCTTTCTTCCAATTGTAAAACCATATTATGAGACCTCATTTTTCTCTTCTAACATTAACAGTATGCCAATTTTTTTTGTGTGTGTGTTTACCTCTTGCCTCTGTGAGACACAAAGGAACACATCTCTACTTCCCTGATCATACTCCACACCCTGGATTAGGCACATTGCTGCTGAGAGATCCAAGCCCAGACCCGTTCCTTCAGGTGCTCACCATTGTAGGAAAGTGTAAGGCTCTCCAGTGATACCCAGGAGCTCAGCAGGTGGCACAGTGTCAGAGCTGCCTCTGTGGAGAGAGGAACTGTGAACAGCTCCAAGGTGGAAATGCTGCGGAATCGCTGGGATGTCTCCAGTGCTGGGAGCCCCAAACAGCTGGGATCTGATCCATCCAGAGCTCCACAGGCTACTTCCCCAATCTCCATCTCTTCACCATCTTCCTTCTCACCAGCCACAATAAAAACAAAGTCATATAGGTCTTCAGACTCTGCACCAGACCCCTGGCGGGTGCGGCCACCCTTCTTCCCTGCAGCTCGTTTGAAACGCTTTAAGGGCTTAGGCTGAGAGGCTGAGCTTGCTGGAGCCCGTTTGGATGATGTAGAAGAGGAGGCAGAGGAGGTGGCAGCTGGACCAGAGGATGGCTGCTTGGTGCTAGAAGCCTCATAAGAGGTGGCTGGAGGGTTCAACTCCCTCTTAGAGTCTGTCCCGCCTACTGCCAGGCTTTCTTGTGTGCTGCGGCGTGTGACACGAGTGGTAGGTACAGCCCTGGGCACCTGCTTGACTTCACTCTTCCGCCGGGTGGCCATCAGTGCTGCAGCACATCGCTCTGCTGCATCCCGCCGAGGCCGGCGTGAGCCTAGCAATAAGGACCCTTCATCTCGGGATGGGGCCCGGCCTCGTGAGGCTTCACCACAGAGGCGGCAAGGCAAGCTGCCAGGGCCTGGCTGCCAAAAGCCAGCACTCATGGTGAGGATAAGGATGAAAAGGGCTGACTCAGGCACAGGCCATGAGTACAGCGACACTTGGCTAACAGCTCCATGGTGAATGAGCTGATGCAACAGCTGGCGCAGTGACTGCTGAGCAGCCACATCAGAGAACAGCAGGTGGCGGAACTTGAGGGTGTGCAGGGAACTCGCCAGGGTCTCTAGAACCCTGCGGTTTGGCTCAGCCACTAGCTCAGTTGCTCCCTGCAGCATATTACAGATGGTGAGCTGTCGAACATGGCGGGAGCTGTGCAGGAGAGGTGAGAAGCGCTGGTCACAAAGGCGCTTATCAGAAGACACATCAATGGTTCCACGCAGAACATGGGAAAAAAAAGCTTCCATAAACTTAGCTCGCCAACAAGTCACACTCTGAAAGCAAAGAAAACAGCAGACATTTGTCAAGTGCCCTCTTGGTTTCCTTCTAGTGGCAAACAAACATTTCTGAGCACTCACTGAGTTAGGCATCAGTCTAAGAAATTACAAATTCATACTGATTGCCTCTTTTTAAATATATTTTTTATGGTTTATTTGACTTTATTTTATGTGCATTGGTGTGATCGTGTCAGATTCCCCTGGAACTAGATCTTCAGACAGTTGTGAGCTGCCATGTGGGTGCTGGGAATTGAACCCGGGTCCTCTGGAAGAGCAGTCAGTGCTCTTGACCACTGAGCCATCTCTCCAGCCCCCTGGTTGCCTCTTTTTACAAATAAGCAAGGGTCACAGACAAAGGAATGTATTTTAGTTTTTTCTGTAGAGTAAATGTATAGTATTCCTTGTCTGAAAATGGTAATTTTTGTGTCAGTATGTACAGGTTTAGAGAGGGCAGAAGTTGTACTTCAGCATTGCTCTTCAGGTGCTGTCCACCTTTTCTGGTAAGATGCTCTTACTGGCTTGAGGCTTTGGGTTAGGCTGCTGGGCCATCAAGCTCAAGGGATCTGTTTCCTCCCCGGCACTGGGATTAAAAGTAGGCACTGATGGCCGGGCAATGGTGGCGCACGCCTTTAATCCCAGCACTCAAGAGGCAGAGGCAGGCGGATCTCTGTGAGTTCGAGACCAGCCTGGTCTACAGAGCTAGTTCCAGGACAGGCTCCAAAGCTACAGAGAAACCCTGTCTCGAAAAACCAAAAAAAAAAGTATGCACTGATGGAGCAGATGTGGTAGTGAATGCCTTTAATCCCGGCACTTGTGAGGCAGTACCAGGTGGTCTACATGACTACAGGATAGCCAACAAGGAAAAAAAGTTGTGGGGGGGTTGTAGGGATGGCTTAGTGGTTGGGAGCACTTAGCTGCTCTTGGCAGAGGACCCAGTTTCCATTCCCAGCATCCACATGATGGCTTACAACCATTTGTAACTTCTGTTTCAGGGGATCTAATGTCCCTGACTCATGTCATATGCAAGTAAGTCACTTCCCCTCCCCTTTCACTAACTTTAAAGAGCACCACTATACCTAGCTTTTGTATGTTCCAGTACATTGAGCCCAAATGACTTGATATTTGAGGTAAGTGCAAGTCCTGTAAACTAGCAATCTCTATAATCTTCCAGTGGTGGTGGGAGGTGTACTGGGATTACAAACAACTATGTTGTCTGGCTTTTACATGGGTTCTGGGGATCCCAAGAGGTCATTGGGCTTGCCTAGTGAGCACATTACTCACTGAGCCAGCTCCAGGGGCTTCTGGGGATCAGACTTGTGCTTACAAGGCACTTTACTGATTGAGCTATTCCTCAAACCTAGCAGGTTCTTTTTTTTAAAGTTGCGTGCATATTAAGTGAGGATTTCTGAAACATGCTTTAGGACATTTCTATTAAGTGTGTATACACATGTAGGTTTGAGTGGAGAGGCCCAAAGAGCGTACTGGATCACCTGGAGTTGGAGCTGCAGGTGGCTGTAAGCCTTTATTAGGAGGTAATGTTGGGCCAATGGACCCAGCTGAAATCACAATCCTGTGAGTGCTGGAAATCAAGCCTAGGGACCTGCATATGGCAATCAATTGTATTACTGACCCCAGGTGAAATAACCTAAACCTGGAGAGAGAAGCACAGAAGTCACTGGTTACTGTGCAGGTAAGTGGTAATCAACACTTGGACCCAAGAAATCTGGTTCTAAGGCACAATCTGTGTATGCGTATGTTCACATGTATATGTATGTTCCTGTGGCTGTCAAGGTTGACATTGGACATTTATGATGTCTTCCTTCACCTTGTTACGGTAAGGTCTCACTTGAACCCAGATCTGATTTGACTAATCTAGCAAGCTTAGTTTGGGATTATAGGCAGGTGCCACACCCATCCAGCATCTACATAGGCACTGGGGAATCCAACTCCATTCCTGAACACTTGTGCATCAAAGACTTGTACCTGCGAAGCTATCTCCTTTTTCGACATTGTCTCACAACTAAGTCATACTCCTTTAAATTCTTAAACATTTGATTCTAGAGTTTCACCTCAATTTATTCCATAGTACACCGCTTTGTTCAGCCATGTACCATCGCATGCCTAACCACTTAACTTTTTAATGGTTCCTTTTCCAAATTACTATGCAGGGTGATTAATTAATGTTTTCCTATTACATAGAATTTGAAGTTCTCCAAGCTGACAGCAAAGCTCTTTTTTGGGAAGGGGGGGGGGAGGGGAAAGCAGTGTTTCAGTACAGGGTTTCTCTGTGAAACAGCCTGGAATCTGCTCTGTAGACCAGGGTGGCCTTGATCTCAGAGATCCACCTGCATCCACCTCAGGAGTGCTGGATTAAAAGCATGCGCCACCACCGCCCAGCAAGCAAAGCTATTCTACAAGAGCTCTACTAACCTGAAGCTTTCTTTTTGTGTGTGTGTGATTTTCGAGACAGTTTTCTCTGTAGCTTTGGAGCCTGTCCTGGAACTAGCTCTTGTAGACCAGGCTGGCCTTGAACTCATGGAGCTCGGCCTGCCTCTGCCTCCCGAGTGCTGGGATTAAAGGCATGTGCCACTGACACCTGGCTAACATGAAGCTTTCTTAACATGAATTATTTTACTCTAGCTAAATCCATCTTCCTCACCCAAGCCTTTCTTATACATGTCCTTTGAAACATCTGTCTAGAATGTTCTACACTGGTATCTCAATCTCCTAAAGTATCTACTAATATCCCCTGAGGCTGCTGCATGTTCGGGATGCACATGCTGGCATACCCAATGGTGTTTACTTTCTGCTTGTGCACTTGTCAATAAGATCAGAAATTTCCTGGGTATAGGAATCCTCAGGTTTTCTCTAAGGCTGATTATTTGATGAACCAAGTGGGACTTTCTGGTATATTGGAAGGGAACAGACTTTAATATTTGGTGCATGTTATAATTTCCTATAGTTTTCTTCCACCACCAATTCAGAATGCATGTCAGCATCTCAGGCTTGGTGATTCTACATGTGACATCTGAAACAAGGTCCAAACATCTTTATTTTTAAAACTGTTCCACCAAATGATTCTAATGTTCACCAGCAATTAGGAAGGGCTACCTCACTCCGAAAGACACCAAGCAATTTCTTTTGTTGTGGGGAGGGGAGGTTCATGTGCTCTGGTGTGTGTGGAGGTCAGCGGCGGACAACCTTAGTAGAGCGTTCAGTCAGGTTGCCAGAGGCAAGTAACTTTACTCTGAAGAATCTTGCAAGCCCTGGAAAGTTTCTGTTTTGTAGATAGGGTCTCATGATCTTTTATGATCCTACTGCCTGTCTTCTCAGTGCTGAACTACTGTGCCGTCACACCCAGCTCAAGGCCCTACAAGCCTGCCCTAAAGTGTATTAATTGATCTATTGGCTTCAGTGCAGGCCTCAGTTCTCATTTGCACATCCGAGCTATTCCTAAGGTGTAGAGAATATATCACCTGCTTTATGGTGAAGCCTGTTAGATGAATCAAATCAGAAAAAGACACTTTTAAAGACAGTGTTCCTGCCACAGGATGAACACTATAACCAAACGCTTCTCTTTGATCCTTAACCTACCCACCTCAAATCTTCCCTATCAGAGCAACATTCAATTCAAATCAAGACATAGGCCCCTAGTATCCTTAGGCCAAAGTCTGGCCCTTTTGTCTTGGTTTCTGCCTGCAGTGGTACTATTCAGTAGTGATTTCATGCTTGAGTCCAACCTACATGTCTTACCTTCAGAAGGACATTGGGGAAGCAGGAAAACGTATCTGGTAACCAAACCTTCTCCTACTTTGGAATGCTAAGCATTGGACCTAAGGCCTTGTGTATGAGTATTTTGCTTGTATGTCTATCAGTACACCTCACACTTGCCTAGTGTGAAGAGTCAAGAAGAGCCATCATATGGCTGCTAGGTGCCGAACTTGTGTCCTGAGAAATCAACAAGTGTTCTTGGACAACACTTTAACACTGACCATTTCTCCACCCTCTACTTAGTTTTGAGTAGTAGCAGAGGATGTTCTTGAGTCCTTCAGGGTCTCACTGGCACTTTATATATTTGCTGGTCCACATGACAAGATCTTGCTATGTAGCTCAAGCTTACCTCAATTCTGCCTCAGAATCCTGGGATTATAGGCATGTACTAAGATAAGATAGTTTAATTTGCACAGTCATGGAAATTATTTGCAAAGCTGGGTATGGAGGCATATATCACTTTAACCCCAGCACTAGGGAGGCAGAGACAGTCAAATCTCGAGTTTCCGGCTAGCCAGAGCTATATAAGACCTTGTCTCAAAAGAATAATTTGCAAGCAACTTCAGGAAGTTTACAACTTTACAGGTAAATTATAAAGCTATGAGAAATCTGTATAGGATTGTGATCTAAGCTGTGGTTGTTTCTGATGAGGAACATATAGGTGAGATAATTAAAGGCTGATGTTTTCAGACCTGTTGAGGAAAGTGTAACACCTCAAATGTGATACCTGCATGAACAGCATGAGACAACTAAGAGACACAAGTACTCCAGAGCCACACTGCTTCAAGCTAGGTGTGTTACTAACTATAGTTACTAACTGGGAGGACCTCAATGTACCTATTCAATCATCATAACAACTATACCAGGAGTCACTGTAAAGGTTAAATATATAAAGTTATAATGATTATCTCAACAACTTCTCATGAATTCTTACACAAGTAGAAGTTCTTCTACTGCTACCTTTCAGAATATGGGCAAGAAAAATCAATGCTGAAAAATATCTGATAACTCCTTATGTAGGCTACAGTACAACACTACAAACTGAATTAAACATCTTCTTGCATGGGGATAGTGGAAATGACTTAATGCAAATAAGATGACATTTTCCCACCCTGGCCTGTCTTCCATGACCTGGCAGCTAGGGACCAATACAGGTGGAAATGGTGTACAAAAAAGGGAGGGCTAAATATGTCCTTGTTATCATTAATAGATGTTCAGAGATATTGCCCATCATTGAGAAAGGGTTTGTAGCCGGGTGTAGCACACACCTTTAATTCCAACACTCAAGGCAGAGGCAGGTGGATCTCTGAGTTCAAGGCCAGCCTGGTCTATAAATTGAATTCTAGGACAGATAGGGCTACACAGAGAAAGCAAGCTTGTCTTCAAAAAAAGAGAGGGTTTATAGTTTTGTTACCAAGACTGGCCTCAAGATCATCAGATGTGAACTGACTTTGAATTCCTTATCTTCCTACCTCCACCTCTTTAAATGTAGGTATTACAGGCATGCTTTCATCACCACCCTCATTTTCTCTCCCCTGTGCTTTGCTTACATTTATGTTTCTTTGCACAGTGCCTGAGAAAGTAAAAAGAGGGTATCGGATCCCTGGGACTAGAGTTACAGTTTTAAGACACACGATGTGCATGCTGGGAGCTGAACCTGGGTCTTCTGGAAGAAAGGCCAGTACTCTCAACCACTGGAGAATCTCTCCACCCCTGAAAAAGCCCTATTTTAACTTGGCTCTCCTACTGTTGTGTGTTTACTCTCACAATGATTTTTTTGCTCAATAAGCAAAGCACACCTGATCCTGTCATGAACACATTTAGCACACCTAGAACCTACCATCGGCTGGTCCTGTTGGTATATTTTTATTTTGGACAACCTCATAAGGGCTTTATTCATTCACGGCATGAATCCCATGTAGTCAGCCTGGGCACATACCATGCTCCCCCCTTACTTTGTATAAAGGTAAACAATCTTTAGGCGTTCAAGATGACCTAATTTTGTTAGAAGTTGTACAATATGTTAAATGCTAGACTATTCTGTATCCTTGGAAGAAAAAAAAGGCAGTTTTTCTGATGGCAAAAAACTGATTTGGAACCAAAAATCAGGTGTAGGCAAACTCTGGAGTACATGTATTATATTTGTTCTTATGACATTGAGACAATTACACATTTAAATGTTTTTATTCTTTCTTGATGCAGCCTTGCACCACCATACCCAACAATAATTTTTAGAATGATTTTATTGTTTGAAGATAGAGATGTGACAATTCCTCCATAATTGACTATTTTCTTGTTCTAGAGATGGAACCCTGGACCGTACATATGCTAGGAAAGGGCTCTACTAAGTCAAACCTTTAGTCTTACTTTTAAATTGTTTCTAGTGTTTTTGATATTAAACTGAAAATCTTGGAATAAATCTTCATGATTATGTCAACTTTTACATGCTATGAATTCTAAGAAGCAAAATTACAATACAGAAGCTAGACCTAGTAGCTCTTTAATACCAGCACTTAGGGGACAAAGGCCTGTGGAGCTCTGTGAGTTTGAGGCCAGTCTGGCCTACACAGTGAGACCTCGTCTCACAGTGCTTCATGACTTTGTCTATGAAGGATCCATACTAATCTGTACTACTCTGATTTTGGTATATTGTTGCTGAAATAAGCACAAAAAGTAAAATTTCTAGTCAAAGAACTTGAATATTTCAAAGGCTCTTGACTTAAACTACATTGTTCACTAAAGAGTTATAACAGGGCCAGGTATGTTGGTA
Organism: Alexandromys fortis; assembly: GCF_014885135.2. Classification (NCBI taxonomy): domain Eukaryota; kingdom Metazoa; phylum Chordata; class Mammalia; order Rodentia; family Cricetidae; genus Alexandromys; species Alexandromys fortis. Next base: position 39,362 of record NW_026068250.1, on the reverse strand, counting down.
CAAGCCTTTAATCCCAGCACTTAGTAGGCAGAAACAGGATGATCTCTATGAGCTTGGTAGAGCCAGCCTGGTCTACATAGCAAGTTCCTTGCCATCCAGGGACAGAAGACCCTGCCTCAGTAAATAAATGGCCAGGTGGCAGTGGCACATGCCTTTAATTCCAGCACTCAGGCTGGGCAGTGGTGGCACACACATTTAACCCCAGCATTTGGGAGGCAGAGACTGGTGGATCTCTGAGTTTGAGGTCAGCCTGGCCTACAAGAGCTAGTTTCAGGACAGTCTCCAAAGCTACAGAGAAACCCTGTCCTGAAAAAGAAAAAAATTCCCAGCACAGGAGACAGAAGCAGGTAGATCTTTGAGTTCAAGGTCAGCTTAGTCCATAAAGTGAGTTCCCTGACAGCCAGGAATGTTACACAGAGAAACTCTGTCTTAAAATAAACAAATGGCTGAATGAACAAATAAATGTGATAGTTTTTTAAAAACCAATAAAACATTAAAGCACAAGTTGCAGGCATCTCTGGCTTATCCTAAGAATGATATTTGTAACAAAAATTAACATGAGAAAATTTTACTTTCCTACTTATGTTTTTTATTTCACTAGAGTGGTGGGTTTTTTTTTTGTTTGTTTGTTTTACTTTTTAAAGACAGGATTTCTTTGTGTATCCTTGGCTGTCCTGGGACTCACTCTGTAGACCAGCTAGGCCTCAAACTCACAGAGATCCACCTTCCTCTGCTTCCCAAGTGCTGAGGTTAAAGGCGTGCACCACCACCACCTGGCTCACTGAAGTTTTTTTTTTTTTTTTTGAAAATAGTGAAGGTTGGCCTTGAAACGCAAGTATAGCTAAGGATAACCTTGAACTCCTGATCTTCTTCCTGCCTCCATAGTCCTAGAGCTGGAATAACAGTTATATGCATCACCATGCTGGAGACTGATCCACTGAGGACTTTGACTATGCCAGTCATATACTATAGCAACTAAACTTTATTCTCATTTCCTATTGGTGCTGTCTATATTTCTGTATTGTGTCCAACTCTCTGCTCATTTTATTTTATTAGGATGTTCATAATTTCCTTATTCTCTTAAATTTATTTATGTATTACTTTTTAGGTATGAGTACTCTGTGCATGTAGTACATGCCCAAAGAGGGCACTTGATCTCATTATGGGTGGTTGCTGGGAATTAAACTCAGAACCTCTGGAAGAGCAGTCAGTGTTCTTAATTACTGAGCCATCTCTCCAGCCCCCTCTTAAATTTTTTGTGTGTGTCTGCTCATCCATGGAGGCCAGAAGAGGGCATCAGATCCTTTGGAGCTTCAGTGGGTCCCTGAAGAGCAGCAAATGTTATTAACTGCTGAACCGTCTCTTCAGCTCTTCATATTTTTGTTTTGCAAACAGTGTTTCAAATGCTGCCTTCCAGTTAATCATTTAAAATTCATTTATGGAGGCTGGAAAGACAATAATTATAAAGAAAAATCTTGGGGCTGGAGAGATGGTTCAGTGCGTAAACACTGGCTGCTCTTCCAGAGGACCTATGTAAAGTTCCAGCATTCATGGCATCTCACAATTGTCTGCAACTCTAGTTCCAAGAGATCCAAAGCCCTCTTCTGGCTTCTACAGGTACCGGTACACACAAGATAAAAATGAATCTTTAAAAACAACCAGAACAACTTTAAAACATGTTTACGGTGTTGCTATTTCATGTGATTAAGCAAATCTCTCTCCCTGTCTGGATTACAGAGTCTCACATTTGCTAGGCAAATATTCAGTGACCTATATGCCCAGGCCCCTATTTTCTGTTTAATAAACGGCATTCTATTCTGAAACTACATGTCAAGCTACTTACTTGTTTTTAGTTGTTTTATTATTTTGTTTGTTAAAATTGCATCTTTAGTTTACATAGTTATTATCTAAACATAATGTAATAGAAACATACTAATTTTTCCAGATGGTTGATTGGTTGATCCTTCATTTCCTACTACTTTTGTTTTCAAGATATCTATTGCATCATACAGATCTCTAAATAGAACAGTACTACATAGTTTTAAAAGTACTCTTGTTTTATGAGCATTGTCCTTTGGATCTAGTGTAGTGCCTAGAACTAAGCAGTAGTCCATAAGTGGGTTTGGCAGTGATTTTATTTATTTTTTGTCTTCTTTTTTTGTTGTTGTTTTTGGCAGTGCTGGAGATTAAAACTGGTGTCTCATTTGTGCTAGGTAAACACCCTTAGCACTGAGCTATACTTCCAAATCCTCACCAGATATTTTTAAATTATAGGTGAGATGAAAGCTATTTTTGTGCTAAAATAGGAATCAGAAAAAGACACCTGGAATAGGTATGTACCAAATCAGAACTTCTGCGTAAGTAACTGATATCACCCAGCCTAAGCCTCCCTATCTTCTGAAATGATCTGAGCCAATAAAACTAAACAATAAACCTCTAGAAGCTTGAGGTGTCGGATAAAGAACGTTTGTGTCACTTGCTGGTCAGCCATAATGCCAGTGAAATACCGGGAGAAAGTATGTTTCTCTATCTCTGTTTAAGAGCTCCCATGATTTCTATCTGAATTAGTGAACAGAATTTCGGGACAAAAGGAGTCTTACTAGAAACTCTGCCCAACCCTTATCATATGATTTTGAGTTCCCTGTGTGTCCTTAACATCCTTGTATCAAGTTATTAGCCAGACTATTCGAACACTTAGTAATGAAATGTTCACTACTTCTAAAATTAGCTCGCTTTATCACTAATGATCTTAAAGCTTCACCTTTAGATTTAGCAAAAACTTATTCTCTTTTAGAGTCAAGTCTACAAATCCGTAGAAATAAATAACAGAAATAACATCTTATATTTCTCATATTTCAAAGGTGACTCAAAAAGTGTGACTTTGACTTTTTTCTTCCATATCCCAGGGAAAGATAGCCTGACTACTGCAGAACCAGGCAGGACTATCCTCTCCCCTGTCCTATCCACTCATAAAACAGGGTACACGATGAGTAGCTTCAACCACTGTTGACTAGCCCTTAATTGTTTTTATGTTTATGTGTATGGGTGTTTTTCCTACATGTATATCTATGTACCACGTGCATGCCTCATGCTCAATGAGGCCAGAAGAAGGTGTTGGATCTCCTGGAACTTGAATTACAGACAGCTGTGAGGTGCCAGGTAGGTGATGGGAACTGAATCTAGGTTCTCTGCAAAAAACGGCCATGCTCTTTACTGTTGGGCTATCTCTCCAGACCCCCACCCCCACCCCAATTAATACTTTTATGCCAGATGAATGTACCAAGGCCTTGCAAACTGAATTTTTATACTTAACAAAGATGAGCTGGTTCCTTTTATTTTTTTCTTTTCTTTTTTTGCTAGCTTGACCACAGCACCAACTCTGCCAAAATTTAAGGAATCTTGGGTCTGCATTCCATTGTGACCACCCTTTCCTGTGTACCCTGTAATCATGGTAAACAAATCAATGCTAAATGCCAAATGAGCCAAAACCTTGTGACATATCACCTGTGCTCAGCTCCCAAATTCAACCTCTGTTTTACAATAGTTCCCAGTTTGTGTCTGTATGTCTACTTGCTTTTACTAGTCAAGATTAGTCTAGAGTTCTTCCTGGTACCTTAACTTACCTCCAAACTGGAAGGCCTGGTTTTCATCAGCTCATCCCAGAGTCGGCGCCAGATGGCCTGAGTGGAGAGACCTGTAGGAAGAAGCACCACAGTTGGCTGCCTGCTGCCCACCATGAATGAAGCACATGAGCCTTTCATATTGTCCTCTGGCTTCAGAGGACCACTGCAACTAGCTGAAGAGTTAAGAGCACTGACTCTAAGGACAGACCATCTAGATGTGAATATTAGTAAACTACTCTAAAGCTATACGGTCATGGCAAGCTAATATATGTTTCATAGGGCTGTTAAAAAGGATTGAGTGACTAGATGAATTTCTCTGGGTAAAGTACCTAGGACTGCTTGGCCCATCAAGGTTACATAAATATTAGATGTTAATTGATCCAATGAAGAACAGCAGTTTGGTAAAATAGTTGGGAACTGCCATGTGGGTATTGTGAGTCCCAAATCCAGGTTCTTTCCAAGAGCAGCAAACCACTGAGCCATCTCTCTAGTCATATGAAGGCGCTTTTTTGATTTTTGTTCTTTGAGACAGGTCTCAATGTAGCCTTGGCTGGTCACTGTAGACCAGGCTGGTCTCAAACTCATAGGGGTCTGGCCTGCCTCTGCCTCCCAAGTGCTGGGATTAAAGATGTGAGCACCAGACCTGGCTAAGGCACTTTTTTGAAAAGCATGAAGTTCTAACTGGGTAACAGGTGTAAAAGTTACCTGAAGTACAATGTGGTGCCTTGTTCACAACCACTGACTGAGAAAGAGTAAGACAGACACTTACCTTTTTTGAGGGCAGTTTCCTCAATCCTCTCCAAGTAATATATATTGAGCAGAGGTAAGATGCTTTGAAGTATTGGACCTGGGAGGGCTACAAAAACCAAAACACAAAGTTTACTATCTTAAGGCAGCTGGAAATTCAGGGGAAAGGGTAAGTTAAACACATTGACCTGCTCACTGCGGTCAGTACACTTCTGCCCAAGAAGCACTGGGCCCTCAGTATACTGTGAGCTAGTACCTTCCTATGAAAACTAAAGATAACTTTTGCTCTCTAAACCCATTATGCCTTAAAAACAAAAACAAAATTTTCTCTGTATTCTAGAAGTGGAGGCAAGGCTAGTCCTGACCATGAACGTTTCCCTATTACAGTCTTTGGTTGCCTTACTTATCCCCCCCACCCCCTTGTCCTCATTACAAAAAGCAGTGCTAATCTTAAGAAAAAAAGGAATGGAAAGGTTAAATAATCTGTCCAATACACAATTAACTGTATGGATCAGGATTTGTTCAACTCTCTAAAGTCCTTTAGTTTATTATACTCTGTCTTAGAACTACAGAACTTGGGGAAAAGTGATATTTGTTTTGTTTGAATCAAAATATTCTAGCATTTGGGAAGCTGAGGCAGGAGGGTTATTTACAAGTTCAAGCTAGCCTGAACTATACCCAATGAGTACCAAGCCAGTCAGGGTCCACATAACAAAACTCTGATTCAAAAAAACTAAATAGGGGTATGTGTATTGAGGGGGTTGTGTGAAGAGGAACTAGACAGAAATGTCTACCTCATGACATTAAAGATCATGCTTGTAAATTTATTTAACACAATAGCTGTCCATAATAAGATCAGTGAATATTGGCTATTATGTTTATTCTGTCAACGACATCTCTATTCTGTTAAGCTTAAGATCTTGTAGTATACCAAAACTTCCATTCCATGATCTACTTTTAAAAAATATTTTGTTCTAAAATTATATGTCTATATGGAGGTAAGTGCAGGTGCCTGCAGAGGCCAAAAGATGTTAGATCCTCTGGAGTTGGAATTACAGGCAGTTTTGATCTGACATTGGTGCTAAGCTCTAAACTCCTGTGTAAGGGGGTTCTCTATGACCACCACCACCCCCTTTTTTGAGAAGGGCTTCTTTGTGTAATAACAGTCTTGGCTGTCATGGAACTCACTCTGTAGACCAGGCTAGAATCGAACTCAAATAGATCCACCTGTCTCTGCCCTCCGAGTGCTGGGATTAAAGATGTACACCACCACTGACTGGCCAGCACCCCTGCAGGGTCTCATTCCTGGCTGGCTTCTAACTTGAGGCAATCCTCCTGTCTCATCCTCCTGAGTGTTGGGATTATAGGTATAAGCCAGCACACAAAGCTCTTCCTTGGTGTATTCTTTTCTTTACTTGAGGAATAACTGAATCTTGAGACCCAAGAATCTAGTGTACTCTTTTTGTATCTACTAGGTATTCAATGATACCCACTATATGTACCTGTTGAGTGAGAGCATTATTTCCCTGTTATTATACTAACGTAGGCCTGTCATCTGAAATGCTTTCTTTGACCTCTGCCTCTATATTCTCTCTGAGTCTTGCTCTTCCTGATGACATTACTCTGCTCAAACTAAAAGCTCTCTGTCCCATTCAAGATAGAGTTCAGACCTCAATCCTGATACTTAAGGTAGCATCCCTTATTCTAGTGAACTTTTCTCACTGTACTCTTGAGAAAGGGAGCCACAGCAGGGAATGAGGTCAGAGGACAGCCCGCAGGAGCCCTTAGGTTGTCAGGCTTACAGCAAGTGTCTTACCTGCCGAATTACCTCACTGGCCTGGTCTGTTTGTCTTTAAGTTTTTGTTCACTGCACGCTTGTGTTGCCTCCATTTCCTTCCCCCTCTTGGCAATGCTAGTCTACCACCTTCAAGAAGCCTTTCCTGTTTCCCAGCTCGCCCTTTCTAAAAACTTCCTTCCAAAATGGCACTGCTCAACAGGCCTCTTCCTCGGCCCCTCTAAGTTTCTCACTGGAGTCAGCTCTTACTGGATGGCTATTGACTTATCTAGCCCACTAGCTGCTCTCTTGTCTCCTCTCAGCCAGGAACAAGAACAATGAAGTAGTGACAGGCCAGTCTCAGACAGTCCTCCAGAGCCTCCCTCTTTTCCTTTCCATATTGCTCCCCTGTTTAGTTCTTCCCTCTCACATCCACAGGAATTCTCACCTTTTCTATCTACAAACTCTACTGTTTGTTTTGTTTTTCGAGATAAGGTTTCTCTGTGTAGCTCTGGCTGTCCTGGAACCTGCTCTAGACCAGGCTGGCCTCCAATTCATAGAGATCCACAGGCCTCTGCCTCCCAAATGCTGGAATTAAAGGCATCTGCCACCGCCTAGTTTTTTGTTTTGTTTTTCTGGTTTGTTTGTTTTGTTTTTTTTTGTTTGTTTGTTTTTTTCGAGACAGGGTTTCTGTGTGTATCTTTGGAGCCTGTCCTGGCACTCACTCTACAGACCAGGCTGGCCGCAAGCTCACAGAGATCCACGTGCCCCTGCCTCCCAAGTGCTGGGATTAAAGGCATGCGCCACCACCGCCCGACTTCTAGCTCTATTAAGAATTCTTTGCTTCCTTCTAGGTTATACTTTTTTTAAATTTAAAATTATTTCTTTTTAAATTTTTATGTGCATTGGTGTTTTGCCTGCCTGTATGTCTGTGTGAGGGTGCTGGATCCTGGAGTCACAGACGGTTGTGAGCTGCCATGTGAGTGCTGGGACTTGAACCTATATCTTCTGGAAGAATAGCCAGTGCTCTTAATCACTGAGCCATCTCTCCAGCCCCTTACTACCTTTTTTTTTTTTTCTCAATTGCTTCCTTTCTGCAAATCAGGGCCTCCAAACCACTCATCTCTTCTAGCCAAGATTAGCATCTCAGACCTTCCAGGCAAATGCAGGCTTCCACATTCCCAGGACTTCTGGGAGCCTTACTCAGCTCCACTGAGGCCTTTCTCCCATTCACCATGGGGTCAGCCTGACCTTTTTCTGTTCAGTTTGGCATAGGGCCTCCACAATCTCCTACACTCACACAGGGCCCGAGGACTTCTTACCCCTCTCCCCTCCCCCACCCCCACCTAAGGGAAGGCACTTGGGCCTGCTCTGCACTGGTAGCCTACTCCAAGCACAAAAGGACCTGCCTGACCACTCCGTGGTAAGGCCTTACAAAGTACTCTGGAGCCTCAACCCTTCAAACCAGCCTCCTCATGGTTTACCAAAACCTCAACTTCAATACTTAACTGACCAGGGTCTACCTTCTGGCCAAGATGTCACCACCACCCCTGGGGCCTCCTGGTCTAACAACCCCTACACATTCCAAGGCCAGGAGTTACCTCTCTCCTCCCCTACCTTCCGTTTGGCCCGATCTGTGCTTTCATCCAACTTCAACCCGACCCTACACTACCACCATTCTGTCAGGCCCATGGCCTCCCTCTCTGAAGCCAGACCTGACTCAGGGCCCTAACTTTCTCCTTAACTCTACTAGCACTCTGCACATCGCCGACCCTTTCTCCTCCTAAGTTGCCAGGCCTCCGGCCCGCGGTAGTCCTGCAACAGGACCTTCTTGAGACCATCTGGTCGGGGCGCTCCGGGCCGCTGGTCTTAGCTATTCAGGGTGGCCCGCCTCGACAGGGTCCAGCCCTTTGGTTCTGGACGCTCTCGGGCCTGAGGCCTCGGTTCCCTCCCATTCGGACCACGGCTTCTTCCCCGACGCGTTCTATCCCGTTCGGGCTCGTCTGCCCGGGATACCCTGGCCCTTGCCCCGCCTGAGGCCTCCTGGGCCCTTCCCGCCGACCGGTCGTCCGAGCCTGGCCTTGCTTGCCGAACCTGCCCCGGGCCCCTCCACTCACTTTCCACCCTTCTTCGCCTCCCCGGCCCATGCACGGGGCCTCCGCGCTACCTGCTCTGCAGGCGGATCAGCAGCTCCGTTTAGCAATGAGGTCTGGGGCGTCGGTGCGCTCCCTTCAGCTCTTGGGGCCGTCAAACAGGCCACGGCGCCCCCAGCCTTTCGGCCTCTCCCCCAACCCTTGCTCTCCACTCGGCTGCCTCACCCCGCCCATCCGCCGGGCTTCGGGATTCTTGCTGCCCCGGCAGGACCCGGCCAGCAGCGGAGGCCCTGAGCCGTCAGTTTAGGTGGCTCCGGGCCTGGCCTCCTTGCCCCAGGCCGGGCCTGCCAATTTCGGCCCCTGACCCCCGGCAGCCGGGCCATCCCTGCCCGTCGGTTCGACATCCGAGACTCCTCGGTCCAGTTCTGCCCAGCGCAGTGTCAGTTCCGAGCCCGCGGCTCCGGCCTGCCAGTCCGGCCCCTGTCGCTAGGGCCCTGGCAGCTTTGCCCCACACCGGGCCTTCTGGCCTCGCCCCCCGCGCCCCCCGCGGCAAGCCGCGGTTCGGGTCCACTCGCTCGCCTGGTCCCCGTCTTCACTCGGTCCAGCCCTGTCAGTCGGAAAATTCACGCTCCGACTCAAGAATCTGACTTCCAGTGCCCCGGGCTGGGCCTTGCCCCGGGCCTCTCGGCCTCGCCCCCCGCGCCCCCTAGCCGCTGGGCCGCCCCCGCTCGCTGCCGGGGGTAGCCCCTCACTCAGCCACTTACCCCACACCCCGCTCTCCAGAACCCCCATATGGGCGCTCACTGCCCGCCCGCACAGCTCGAACAGGGCGGGGGGAGCGCTGGGGCCCGAGGCCGAGCTCTTCGCTGGCGCCGCCTCCCGGGACGTGGCCTCCATGGTCGTTGCCGCCGCTACCTCACAGAACCAGCAACTCCGGGCGCGCCAGGCCTCGGGCGCCGCCATCTTGGGGAGGTGCGCGAGCCCGAGGGTGGCACACGCAGGCCGCCATCTTGAAGAGGTCAGCCCTTAGGACCGGTCCATATGTGTTATAGGTAAGAACAGGATTTACGGTAAAAGAATATATCAAATGAATTAGCAAATATTTCAAGAATATTAAGAAATACCATTTGAAGAAACACTATAGATCAATATGTTTGGGTCGGGAGTGACCAAAAGGATGTTTCTTAGCAAATCCTTCGCAGGCATTTACAGCAGCTCCCCCTACCTCCTGCAGTTAGCGAGTAGTACAGGCCAATCTGTGCATGTGTTCGAGCCTACGATGAGTATGCCGCACTTCCGGCCAGGTCGCCGGATATCCGTCAAGTGACCCTTACTAGTCCTTCTTGATCCTGAAGTGGAGTAGGTACCGTTGTTTCTGCTGGTGTTGAATCCCGGGCAGCGTTCGGACATGGGACTAGAGGACGAACGAAAGATGCTTACCGGATCCGGAGACCCCAAAGAGGTAAGGCTAGGAGGTCGGCTCTTACTCTCCCCAATGCCCTGAGGCCCGGGACCTAGCGCATCAGAGCACTTTCCTGGGTCCTCTCAGTCCGGGTTTAACCTCCTAGGGTTGGCGGGGTGCAGGGAGGTGGTTTCCACTGCTCATCTTCAGAATTCATTGAGTGACCTTGGGTAAATTAATGGGTAGTCTTCCCAACCCACGATTGTGAAGGTTTAACTGGAGTTATAATGCTGTACCGATTAAAACTTGTGTTAAGAAGAAAGAAGTCCGTTTTCAGTCAGTCGGTTGTTTTGAGTCTGGTTTGACAAGTGTCTGAAGCAATCAGACCGACGTTGGTCTTTAACCTAGCTTAGGGCAGCAATCACTATTTATGGAGGTTCTGGGAACCCGAGCCTTATACCATTTTCTGTGAAAAAGTGGTTCAGGAATTGGGGTGTAGTTTTGCAGTAAAACGTTAGCCTATCAAGAAGGCCTGTGTTCACTCCCCAGCCCCGCAAACAAAAAGTGTTGTTTATCTTTTGAGATGGAGATGGCCGAGGACTTGTGTCTTTGGGGGCACTGTAAGAATGTGCAGTGTAATTGTGGGAAAGAGGGAGCTCTTTCCCAGGTTTGAGTACCAGTGCGGTGAATACCGACTGCTCGCTGTTCTGAGTGCTTTCCGTGGACTAAGACATTTAACTGGAAGTTTCCCATGAGGTAAATATAAGGATCATTAGTTTTGGTCATTTTTATAGATGAGGCAGCAAGCAAGGAAGTTTTTTTTTTTTTTTTTTTTTTTTTTTTTGGTTTTTCGAGACAGGGTTTCTCTGTAGCTTTGGAGCCTGTCCTGGAACTAGCTCTGTAGACCAGGCTGGTCTCGAACTCACAGAGATCCGCCTGCCTCTGCCTCCCGAGTGCTGGGAGAGGAAGTTTATTATCTTTTCTAAAGGCACACCACTAGCCAGACAGTGCAGTTGGGAATAGAGTCAGAGCTAGACCACAGTACTTTACAAAAGCGACTCGCTTTGCTTCCATTCCTATACATTCGTCCTCTGTCTGCTTCAGGACAAGCCATCGGGGCTTTATGGACTTAGATTACTTGGAAAATCATTTATCCCTTAATTTTTTCTAGTCTTGCAATTTTCAGAAAGTATTGGAGCCAGGCTCAGGAAGTTCAGCAAGGTGCCAAAAACCACAATGGCATCAGATAAGTTTTAAAATTAAGAAAATTGGGCGTGGTGGACCATGCCTTTAATCGCAGCACCCAGGAGGCAAAGGTGGGAAGAAGGATCTCTGAGTTCAAGGCTGCCCTGGTCTTTACATTGAGCTCCAGAACTATAGAGACTGCCAGAACTATAGAGACCCTGTGTCCAAAACAAAACAAACAAACAAAAAACAAAAAGCCAATAAATCAAATCAGTAAATAATAAAATGAAGAAAGTTGAATTAATTTTATGAAAGAACCATAATTATTGGAGATTAAATTCTTTTATTTATATGTGACTTTTTTTTTCTCATTGATGGAAATATGGTCCATAATTAGACCTCTATTTCGATTTGTTTGACATGGTATTTTTGACATAATTACTAATGTTTTAACTTTGCTAATTGGAAAATGACACAATTCTAGAACATGAATTTCAAGGTTTTTTTTCCCTACAATTTTTACTTTTTCTGTAAGCATGTATTTGTGTTTTGCTCGCGTGTATATCTGTGTACCACATGCATGCCTGTGTACTTCTGATGCCATAAGAAGCCATTGGATCCTCTGAAACTGGAGTTAGAGATGTTTGTGGGCCACTGTGTAGGTGCTAGGAACAACCTGGGGGTCTTTGGAAGGTGGACAAGTGCCCTTACCGCTGAGCCATCTTTTGTGTGCATTCAGTAGGAGTTGGTGTATCTATAGATCTTTTCACATGGGTTCCTGGGACCAAACTCAGGTCGTTGGCAGCAAGCAATTTTACCAGATGGTTTTAGGACTTTTTTATTCTTATACCAGACCTTGAATCCAGGGCCTTGGGTAGTCTGAGGTTGTGCTTTACCACTGAGCTCTGATGTCGGGTTTTGGTCTGGGTTTTTTTTTGGGGTTTAGGGTAGGGGACTTTTTCAACTTTAAAAAAAAATTTTTTTTAATTTATACACACACACACACACAGTGTTCTGTCTGCATGGTTTTTTGGGTGTTTAGGTTAGGGGACTTTTTCAACTTTTGTTAAAAATTTTTTTTAAATTTACACACACACACACACACACACACACACACACACACACACACACACACAGTGTTCTGCCTTCATGTATGCCTGCCAGAAGAGGGCACCAGATCTCGTTACAGATGATTATGAGCCACTATGTGGTTACTGGGTTACTGGAAATTGAATTCAGGACCTCTGGAATAGTAACCAGTGCTCTTAACTGCTGAGCAATCTCTCCAGCCCTTAAAAACTTTTTATTTTTATGCATGTGACTGTTTTGCTTACATGTATGTCTGTGTACCACATGTGTATCTGGTGCTCAGGGAGATCAGAAGAGGGTGTTGGGAATCAAACATGGTTCTTTGGCAAGAGCAGCAAGTTAAGTTCTCTTAGCCACTGAGCCATTTCTCCTGCCTGCTAATAAATCATGTAAGGGATTTGATGAAAAACTAGAGTTTATATCCTAAGTAACAACTTCACACTTAGGAGAATCCTTGCCAATCGCAAGAGAAGAGAGCTGAGGTTACAGTTGAACCCCCCTTCCTCTTGTTGGAGTTTGGGAACGTGGTTGTTGCTCAGTCTCTCTGTCTCCCTATGCTTCCTTTTCTCCCAAGTATGAACCCCTTGTGTATAGGCAGGTAGATAACTGCCATGCACCAGATTCAGGACCTGTGCTGATGCTCCTATAGATAATTTTTATAATTAGGCAAAGAAAGGAAATTAATTTCAAGGTACACACTGGGAGGTCTTGGGTGAAGTTGTGTAGACTTTTATAATTGTGTTGATCTGCAAGCCAGAGGGCTGTGATTGTAACTTTAGTTAAGTTGGCTAAAGGAAGAGGTTTAGGTTTGGCCATTTTCAATATTCCATATTCAGGTTAAGGGGCTAGAAAAAGAGCTGGCGAGATGGTGTAGTGGCTGCAGCACAGCTCTTGCAGAGAATCTGAGTTAGGTTCCTAGGACTTAGATCAGGTGACTTGCAGTCGCCTATAACTTTGGTTCCAAGGGGTCTGATGTCTCTGACCTCCAGAGGCACCTGCATTAGTGTGTACATACCTCCTCCCGGCCCAAATACTCATAGTTAAAAAATAGTGAAAATCTTTTTTTAAAAAAGTTGGTTTTCCTCTAAACTTAGTTTGGGATATAAATTCGATGTTTAGCTATTTCTAGCAATATTTACCAGATATTTTAGTTACTATTTTGAGACAGGGTCTTATGTAGTCCAGGCTGGACTCAAACTTGAGCTCCTGATTCTCTACCTTTTAGGTGCTGGGATTACTCCTCACCTGTTTAAGCCAAAGCAGAGTGGTTTTGTTTTGTAGGTTGGTGCGTGTGTGATATTTTGTTTTCCCTTTCAGTGTGGGAATTGGACCAAGGACTCTGTGCAGTGTTAGGAATGCACTCTATCATTGAGCTACATACTTAACTATCAAAATACTTTTAAATTTTAGATCCCACTGGATTATCTGATGACTTGAGTCTGTTATCAGGAAATGTTTAATAATCACTGCTATTGTTTCTAAACTGGGATTACTTCCTTAAGAGCTGACTAATCATATCCTAAAGGCTATATGTACTTCATAAAGTGTAGACTGTCCTGCACGTGTAGGTCTCACTGATGCAAGTGAGGTGGTGTCTGTCTTAAAATAATAAAATATGGTGAGGTGGTGTACATGAAGAACAGCTACCTTTGAAAGAATTTATGGACTGGGCATAGTGGCTTGTATGATCCTAGCACTTGATCCTAGCACTTGAGAGGTTGAGGCAGGGCAATGAAGAAGTTCAAGGCCAGCAGGACTCTATCTTAAAAATAAAAGGCCGCAGGGGGGGGGGTGATGAATACCTTTAATCCCAGCACTCTGGCAGGCAGGCAAATTCAAGGCCAGCCTGGTCTACCTAGCAAATTCCAGGACAGGCTCCAAAGCTACACAGAGAAACCTCAACTCCAAAAACCAAAACAAATAAATATCGAGGTTTACATTGTGGGTAAGCCCCACTAAACATCTCAGGATTTAGAAGGATCGCTATAGCAGGCAGCAGGCGAAAAACTAGCTAAAGATATGAGGGTAGATAAAATAAATTACTCACATAAGTCTTTTATCATGTCCCATTTAGTCTTTCTATGCTCTCTCTAATGCTCTCTTGATGTTCCTCCTCGCTTTTTTTTTTTTTTTTTTGTTTTTGGTTTTGGTTTTTCAAGGCAGGGTTTCTCTGTGTAACAGCTCTGGCTGCCCTGGACCTCATTCTGTAGACCAGGCTGGCCTAGAACTCACAGAGATCTGCCTGTCTCTCCCACCCGAGTGCTGGGATTAAAGGCCGTTGTTCTTTGCTGTTCTTTCGCTGTTCTACCCATCCCACAGGGTTTTTAGTTCATATGCCCACAGACATAGTTAACAAGCATGTATTTTTTAGGGCTAACAGGATGGACAAAAGACTGACAAGGTAGGCGCCTTATGTCTCAGAAGGGGTGTGGCTGTGAAGTTCCCCAGCAAATACAGGGAGAATTAGGATAGAGGGTCCCCCTCCCCCCCAAGCCAAGCATCCTTGTGCTGTATCCGCTGGCACCCAGGTGAGAAGAAATTTCTTTCTCTGGGGTTGGTTTAGCGACCCAAGGTTTTTTCCTGTATATTTTCGGGGTAAGGTGCAAACAATTGGTTTCCTAGACTAAGACCTGTGTCGAATGAAAGGTGAAGAGAAGGTACAGAATAGGAATAGCTTGTTAGGGCAGAGCAAAGACAGTAGATTGTACCTTCCTGAGTGCTGCTAGAGAGTCTAGAGCCACCCAGACAGATCTGTTTATCAGTGAGAGCAGACACACTGTCTTTCCTGCTCAGTGCCTCCTGCTCAGAGCTCCTTTCTGTCAATAAGGATAGCTGTCATGGTGTAGCTTTATGTAGGCTATGTAGGTTTGGCTGAGTGAATGCTTTCACACCAGGGCCCCATAGTGTGGGGAATGGTGTTCAGTTACCAGTACAGGAAAGTCAGGCTTAAAGAATGATTTGTACAGTGCTGAGGGATTTGGGGTAAATCCCATTATGGAAGGGAGAAATGTCGGGGTTTCACAAGATTTCTACAGAAGTGACTATCCAAAAGACAGGTGTTCTCAAAGCTTTGCAAATCGGGTTGCTCCTTAGAGTGTATCCTCCCGTAAATCTGTCTAGTTGTCTGTCGGCTGTACTTTTGCTGGATAGTACTTGTAGCTCACATCATCATGAATAAATAGTAAGTAAATAAATGGCCATGAGATAGTAAAAGTGCCTGTTGCCACACCTGACAGCCTTAGTTTTCCAGGATCTACATGGAGGAAGAAGAAAACTGATTTTCACAAGTTGTCCACTGACTTCTCTATGTTTGCTATGGCAGTTCTGCAGTCGTACACAATAAAATGTAATTAAAAATAAAAGCAGGGAGGAGAAGAAACAATGGCAGGAGAATCTATTGCTTATAGTACTTGAGGCATGCCACATACTGCAAGGGCAATGCGGGAAGAGTGAGCGAAAGGAACTAGAGAAGCTGGGCATGGTAGTGCTCATGCCTGTGATCCAGGCATTAAGGCTGGACTTGGAGCATTGAGGACTGCTCCAAGTTCAAGGCCGGGCTTGCTGCCCAAGCATGAGCTAGGCATTACACACTGAGGGGCCTAGAGACAGGAAGGTCACTAGGGCTTGCTGCCTGCCTCCCTAGCATGATTCGGGAGGATACCTGATGCCCCCCCCCCCATGGCCTCCATGTACAGTAATGCACACACACGTGCATATGCTACATCCACACGAGTATTTTTATGAACATTGGAAAGGGAACGGAGTATGGTGACTCACATCTATAATTCTAGTGCTGGGAAGGTGAGATGGGAGGACCGCCACAAACATGAGTCAGTCTGGGCTAGAGCAAGCCCTACCAGGTCAGACGAGTCACCGGGAGAACAGGGCTCAGAGCCCTGGTTTCTGTGGGAAGGAATGATGGAGACAAAGGAAGCAGGCTTAATCAAATTAAGGATTGGGTAGTACGAATAATTTTAGTGAGCTCTGAGCTGTGGTGCTGCTCCCTTGTTGACATTTGCTTCTGGAGTAGGGCAATACAAAGTTTGTGTAAGATTCGCCTAAGGAAGTGACTGCTATATGGCTTTTTGACTGCTGCATGAAGGGTGTGTCCCAGGTAAGCTGCATTTTCTCTCTAAAAATTAGCTAATTCTGGGGAGGCAGGGTTAGCACTGAAATTAGCAAGGACCCTAGGGTGTCAAAACGTCATCATAAAATAATGATTAATACAGTCTTTTCTCCATAATGTTAGTATCAGTATGATTGTGGAAATGTATGTTGTAAAAGTGCTGCTGACACTAATTTTCTTTTCCTTTTGTAGGAAGAGGAGGAAGAATTAGTGGTAAGTGCTGCATCTTAATTTGAACTTCATGAAACTCTAGGGCATTTTAAGGACTTGTAGCCTTTGTACCTCCTGTGCAATGAGGGTTTGGGAGTCTTTCCTAGGTTTGGGGCTTCTTTGTTCACACCTGGAGTCAGCATTTTCAAGGACTGGGCACTCATCTGCTTGTGCTTTAATAAAGAACTCTGAAGGAAATTTTTTAGATAGTTTTCCATGTTTACATTTTCTGACTTTGCAAGTAGGGAGCTAAGCCTGATTCTTACACAAGGGAAAATGAATCTTAAATGTTGTGTTAACAGTGATGTCTCCAGTAGATCTACTTCCTATTTGACCAGATTTCCTTTACTACCTTGTTTCTCAGATAGTACTGAGCCTTTTAGTGCATTCTGGCAAGCTTGGAAGGCAGAAATTTGAAACTTCCCTAGTACTTAGCATCAAAAAATTAAATGGGCGTCCCTGTTCTGCCATTTTTGGCTACAATATGATTCTGCCAGCTGGCCTGAATGGTAAGTTAGGGTAGCACCTTGATTTGGTGACTTACTGATCAAAGCTCATATATTTGGTGGATGTTTTCTAATATTTATTTTTTCTGCTTGTTTGTCAGGACCCCCTGACAACAGTGAGAGAGCAGTGTGAGCAGCTGGAGAAGTGTGTGAAGGCCCGGGAGCGGCTAGAGCTTTGTGATCAGCGTGTGTCTTCCCGATCACAGACAGAAGAGGACTGTACGGAGGAGCTCTTTGACTTCTTGCATGCACGGGACCACTGTGTAAGTCACTCTGAAGACAGGAAGGGCAGAGCTGTTCAGTGGTTTTCATGCTCCAGCCTGACCCATTGGTAACCATTTACTATGGGCCCTGCATGTCAGGTTTTGTGACAAGCATTTTACATACATAGATGTCCTGAGTCCTTACCATATATGTTGGAGGTAGGTATCACTGTCAACATTGTACATATTGGAACAGATTCTGACAGGGAAAAAATCCTGACATGCACTGTTAAATAGTAGGGAAGCTGGATTTTTATATATATGTTTATTTTAGTCCTGGAGATAAAACAAGGCCTTATGCATGCTAGGTAAATGTTCTAGCCACTGAGCTAAACCCCCGGCCCTGAATTTTGTATTTTAAAAACATTTTTTTATTATTTTTTAATTAATTTTATGGGTATGGGTTCCGTGTATGTGCTTGGTGTCCAAGAAAGTTAGAAGAGGACATCAGATCTTCTTAACTGCATTTATTGTCAGTTCTGACTCACTATGTGGGTGCTGGAAACTGAACCCAGGTCCTCTGCACCTCTAAAAAAGCAGCCAGTCTTAACCACTGAGCCATCATCTCTCCAGTCCCAGATAGTATACTGAAATAGTCTGCTCTTTCTGTGTGTGTTCCTTCCATATGTCCCACAACTAGTTTTGTACAGTTTTTTCTTTTTATAGTTCGTACTTCACTCTTTCATATGACAGTATTTTACACATATTACACAATGCAGAATTTGATAAGAGTCATTCTCTTAAACTGATGAGGTAAGCTGGAGAGATGTTGGCTCATCCCTATGGTCTAGCACTTACCATTTGGAATGCTGGGGCATGATGATGCCATGAGTTTGAGGCCAGCCTGGGCTACATACTGAGTTTAGTCCAGTCTGGTCTATAGAATGAGATCCTGCCTTTAAAAAAGGACAACTGATGGGCTAGCCACTTTACTGAGTGTAGGTAGTAGAACACTTGTCTAGTGAGTCCTGGATTTGACTACCAGTGGGGGCGGGAGGGTAGTGTTACATGTCAGAGAAATGTGGGGGAAAGTAGAAATTTCATTCTGGTGATAGAATACAAAGTGGCATAGCCAGTATGTAAAATATCTTGGCAGTTCCTTAGACAGGCAAGCCCAGAGCCAGCTGCCATCCTAGCTACTCATGCACCTGAAGCAAGATCACTGGCGCCCAGGTGTTTGAAGCCAGCCTGATCCAAACAGACAGATCATTTCTTTTTAGTGTAAAGAGTTAAGCATGGATCTAGCCTATGGTTACAGATAATGCTGAGCAGCAATTCCATCCCTACATATATATCCAAGAGAAATATAAAAGTTTTAGATTTCAGCTGGGCAGTGGTAGCTCACACCTTTAATCCCAGCACTTGGGAGAAGCAGGCAGATCTCGGTGAGTTTGAGGCTAGCCTGTTCTACAGAGTGAGTTCCAATATAGCCATGTCTGTTATGGAGAAACCTTGTCTCAAAAAATTAAAAAAAAATAAATGAATAAATAAAGAGTTTGAGATTTCTAGTAGGACGGTGGCACATTCCTGCCAAGAGAATCCCCAAAACAGATTTGTGTGCTGATTATTTAGTGGACGCTTACAGTATATTACATGCAACTTCAAAAAGATGATAATGGGGCTGGAGAGATGGCTCAGCAGTTAAGAGCACTGCTGTTCTTCCAAAGGACCCTGTGTTTAATTCCCAGCACCCACATGACAGCTCACAGCTGTCTGTAACTCCAGTTCCAGTGGCTCTAACATCCTCACACTGACACACAATGCAGGCAAACACCAATGCACATAAAATAATTTCTAAAAAAGTAGTAGGTAAAAAAAAATTCAGAGTTGCAGACAGAAAAAAGTCAGGTAATTGAAGCGAGTACCGGGACCTGAGAATGGATAAGGATGCTTACAAATGAGTCCAGAAAGGAGCAGCACTGTTCTAAGTGGTGAGGGCCTGTGAGCCATGATGTTAAAGCCAAGTGCTTTCTTTTTCTTATCTAGGTGGCCCACAAACTCTTCAGCAGCTTGAAGTAACTGCGCAAGTTCATCACCTCAGCCTTGTCTCAGGGCATCAGGAAAAGTTCCTTGTGGTTGTGAACCATTTGTTTCTAATGTGTATCACAAGTTCTTGTGAACATCATTATGGCAAGTAGCTTCTCCTTGTAATTAGCAGTGATTCCATCTTAATAAACTGATCTGCAGACTTGCTGTTTGTCCTTCCTCTGCCACCCCTTACTTTATCATTTTAGGTTTTGTGGTTTTTTTTTTGTTTTTTTTTTTTCAGTTTTTTTTTTTTCCAATGAAATTGAACCCACAGTCTTGTGCATGCTAGGTGTTATAAATCTTGCTAAATTGCATTTGTTGACTCAGATTTTCAACCCTCCTGCCTCAGCTTCTTGAGTATCAGATTATAGGCAGGTGAAACAAACTTAGTTCCTTTGCAATTTCTTTCCTCCTTTTTGTGTGGGACAGGAATTGAACCCAGGGTCTCTTTTTTTTTTTTTAAATATTTATTTATTTATTATGTATACAATAGTCTGTCTGTGTGTATGTTTGCAGGCCAGAAGAGGGCACC
>NW_026068250.1:0-18188 GCF_014885135.2 Alexandromys fortis | reverse complement strand
TTTTTTTTTTTTTTTTTTTTTGGTACAGGGTTTCTCTGTTGCTTTGGAGCCTGTCCTGGAACTAGCTCTTGTAGACCTAACTCACAAATATCCAGCTGCCTCTGCCTCCCGAGTGCTGGGATTAAAGGCGTATGCCACCACCACCCAGCTAACAAAACTTTTTTTTTTTAATTTATTATGTATACAACATTCTGCCTCCGTGTATGCCCATATTCCAGAGGAGGGCACCAGATCTCAATACAGTTGGTTGTGAGCCACCGTGTAGTTGTTGGGAATTGAACTCAGGACCTCTGGAAGAGCAGCCAGTGCTCTTAACCACTGAGTCATCTCTCCAGCCCACAAAACATTTTTTAAGGGAAGCCATCAGGGTAGCTTTGTGGGTAATGGACTTGCCTCCATGCCTGACAAGCCGAGTCTGACCCCTGGGGCCCACTGGTAGAAGAAAATTGACTCCCAAAAGTAATCCTCTGACCTCCACACACATGCTGTGGCATGTGCATGTACCCCCCCCCCACGCACACGTGTCTTTAAAAGGAAGGAAGGAAGGAAGGAAGGAAGGAAGGAAGGAAGGAAGGAAGGAAGGAAGGAAGGAGGAGTGAAATTGAGTGTGGTGGCATATTCCTGTAGTCCCAGTTCCAACTTCCGTCTCCTGCCTTCACTCCTTCACTAGGATCATCTCAGCTGTTTGGGAGATTGAGGAATGAGGATCATTTGAGCCAAGGAATTTGATAGCAGCTGGGTAACATAAACATCTCTAAAAGAATTTTCTTTTTAAAAAATATTTATTTGTTGCCAGGTGGTGGTGGCGCACGCCTTTAATCCCAGCACTTGGGAGGCAGAGGCAGGCGGATATCTGTGAGTTCGAGACCAGCCTGGTCTACAGAGCTAGTTCCAGGACAGGCTCCAAAGCTACAGAGAAACCCTGTCTCAAAAAACCAAAAAAAAAAAGAAAAAATATTTATTTGTTATATATACAACATATTTGCCTGTACACCAGAAGAGGGCATCAGATCTCACTACAGATGGGTGTGAGCCACCATGTGGTTGCTGGGAATTGAACTCAGGACCTATGGAAAAAGCTGTCAGTGCTCTTAACCTCTGAGCCATCTCTCCAGCCCCAAAAGAATATATATATTTTTTAAGATACTAAAGAAAGAAAAAATATAATAACCGAGAGGGGAAGTGAATGAAAATTAGTGCTTGCCCTTAAATTAGTAGGCTAGTATTTCAGTGCAGCTGGTGAGGCTGGGAGAGCATCACATAGACATGTGGGAGGCAGATACAATGAGTTTGAGGCCAGCCTGGTATAGCTAGCAAGCTCCAGGCCAGCTAGGACTACGTAGACGCCGTTTCAAAGAAAAGAAAAAACTATTTTTCTCAATACCTCACTAAACTTTCAAATGTATAGCAAAGCTGAAGCTTGATAGTGCACTTCACTGTACGTCACCTAGATTTTGGTATTATTAAACTGCTATTCTGTGTTTACTAAGGAGGGAATTACCCAGAATTTGCTTAGAGAATGCTTGAGTCTTGCTGAATTCTAAATTACAAATAAGGTAAGGTTCCCAAGGCTAGGCAAAAACTATTGAGTAACTGCAAACTGAACAGTTCCTACAGTTAACAGGACTGGGGATATTTGAGTTGTAACCAAGGCTTGTGAGCTCTTGTTGAACTTTATGCTATGATTTAAAGTTCCCAGGAAAACAAAACAAACAAACAAACAAACAAAAAAAAAGTGCCCCTGTTAAAGATCCTCCAAGGCTCCTAGACTGATTAGGACTGATTGTGAAGAGGTGTAATGCTGCCATCCAGAGACAGATTATCTTGGGTCATCTTTAGTCTCCTTAGTGGTCACTCACTGCCCACGTCTATACTTGACCACTCATCTGACTATATGTAAAACCTTTTCGGGGTGGGGGGGGTTCACATACCACTAACTTCCACCAGACCAAAAACTGAGGATGTTATCACATACATCTGAAACCATCGAGATTTCTATCTGTCTACCTGCTGGTTCTCACCAGTTATTTAAAATCCTCAAATGGTCAAGACTGATCCAAGAAGCCAGACATGATTTAGCTTATAATTCCAGCCCTTGGAAGGTGAAGGAAGGAAGATCAGAAGTTCGGGTCATGCTGAGTTCCATAGTACATTCGAGGCCAATCTGACCTACATGAGATTTTGCTCTGTAAAACCTGTGAGATGGCTCAGTAGATAGAGACTCTTGCACCCGGGCCTGATGACCTGAGTAAAATCTCCAGATCCCACAGGCATGGTAGAGCTCACTTTGGAGAGTTTCCTGATCGTACTGTGGCATTTTTGTACCTGTATTCACCTAAAAAAAATTAACAGCTGAGGGGTCTGGAGAGATGGCTCAGTTTTTAATTAAGAGCACTGACTGCTCTTGTAGAGGACCCGGGTTCAATTCCCAGCACCCAAAGGCAGCTTACGACTGTAACTTCTTTTTAAAAAATATTTTAAAGACTTATTTATTATGCATACAATGTTCTTCTAACGTACACGCCAGAAGAGGGCACCAGATCTCATTATAGATGGTTGTGAGCCACCATGTGGTTTCTGGGAATTGAACTCAAGACTTTCTAGAAGAGCAGCTGGTGCTCTTAACCTCTGAGCCATCTCTCCAGCCCCCAACTGTCTGTAACTCTTGTTCCAGGGATCCAACACCCTCCTCACACAGACATAGATGCAGGCAAAACACCAATAAAAGATATTAAAAATAAATTTACCAGAAAATGTGTTTAGTTTTTTTTTAAGGTTCTATTTTATTTTTAAATGTGTGTATAAGGGCATAAAGTCCAGTGCCCATAGAGGCCAGATGAGAGGGTCTCATCCCTGGAGTGAGAGTTACAGGTGGTTGTAAGCCACCCTATGTGGGTGTTGGGGACTAATAGCACTCTTAATTGATGAAGCATTTCTCCAACCCTTTTAGCAAAAGACTTGTAAAAAAAAAATACTACTCTTTATATTTGTAATAGGCTTTAGTTGGACCCAAAAAACCAGCCCCCAAATCATGACATGGAGATTTCCTATTCGTTATGAAAGCTTGGCCTTGGCTTATGCTTGTCTCATCAGCTCTTATAACTTAAATTAACTTAAATTAACCCGTTTCACTTCATCTATGTTTGCCTCAGCACTTTTTACTTTTCTTTTTATATGTTCTACTCCATTTTCTGTCTCTCTGTGGCAGTTGCCTCACTGACTGAACCCTGGCACCTTCCGCTCTTTCTCCTTCTGTCTCTCTTCTCTTCTTCCCCAACCTAGATTCTACCTCCTACTTACTGTCTCTACCTGCCACCCCTGCCTCTCCCTCTACTGCCTAGCTATTGGCCATTCAACTTTTTATTAGACCAATTAGGTAGCTTAGGCAGGCAAGGTAAAATAGCAACAGATCTTACATAATTAAGGGTGCCAAAACTAAAGTTATGCAGCTTTACAGCAAATGCAGCCTTGGCGCTACGGTTTGGTTTAGTCTTATGTAATTAAGCCAAAGTACACTTTAAAGCCAATAGGGTTACTACTGCCAGAACAAGAGCAATACTTGCTGAACAAGCCATCGATTAAAGTGACTTACAGGGTTGGATGAGGTTATTCTAGCTGCAAAGCTTTCCAGACATCCATTCCTGTCTTATCAGATAACTTATCAAGGTAACAGTTTCCTTATTTTTTGCTATAAATCATTTGAGAAGAATTATGGTAACCCATCAAATGCCTCTTAACCTTTTCCGGTCACTCTGGTTATTACTGAATTTTAAAGGTGTAACACAAAAGGATGTAACATTCCAATCACATTTTAATTTTATCTGCTCCTCACATAGTCTTAACTCATCTATTTCACTATTTTATTTTGTTGAGTCCTGAGTTCTGTACAATGCCTGGGCTGTGCTCAGCAGTTTGAATTTTTTTATAAAGTGCCAGTTCAGCAGTTACAGTCATAGCAATCAATGCAATAATCCCCCAAATCACTGTAATAATTAATCCAAGCATTTGACATGTTCTTAATATTCTTTCAGCGAGCTTCTATTCTAGGATCATCACAGGTGAGTCTGGCCATGGCCTCAGCAACTTTACCAGTATCCAGATTGCTGGCCTTGCTCTAAGAATGTATAAACTTGCCGGGTGGTGGTGGCACACACCTTTAATCCCAGCGCTCTGGAGGCAGAGACAGGCAGATCTATGAGTTTGGGGCTTGTCTGGTCTACAGAGCGAGTTCCAGGACAGACTCCAAAGCTACAGAACCCTGTCTCGAACTCCCCCTCCAAAAAAAGAATGTATAAACTTGTAGCGGTTACATTTAAAGACATACTAAAATGAACACCGGTATGAAGGGTACAGCATTCAAAAGTGATGTTCTAATTGCTAGGGTGCCAATGCACAGGCCCCTTCAGTGGTATGAGGTTAAGGTAAACATGCTTTCCTTCCCACGCTGCAGGAGGGTGAAAGGCACTTACTAATTTCCGAGTTTGATGTGGGATTCCCCTCTGAATGCTATGAACATGTTTTATTACCATTAGTTATTAAAGAAACTGTTTTGGCCAATGGCTTAGTAGAGTAAAGTCAGGTCGGAAATATGAACAGAGATATAGAGAAGAAGTAGACAGAGTCAAGGAGATGCCATGTAGCTGTTGAAGGAGAAAGACATGAGCCGCCAGCCAGAACCTTACCTACAGCCTCATGGTGATACACAGATAAATAGAAATGAGTTAATTTAAGATGTAAGAATTAGCAAGAAATATGCCTAAGCTATTGGCCAAACAGTGTTATAATTAATATAGTTTCCATGTGATTATTCGGGTCTGAACAGTTGGGAGACAAATGAGCAGCCTCCATCTACACAATTTAGTCTGAATTGAATCGCCAAATTGCAGGAGAGGACTGGACATTCCAACTCCATGCCATTAAATAGGTCCACTAACAGTAGCACCAATCTCTGCTGTCCCATTTGAAGAATATGTATGCCATCTTAATTCTAAGTGAGAATGTTTTCCTCAAGGGAGCTATAGATGATGTCTCTGTGGGAGATATTAATTAGCACTCGAGGTTTCTCTCTCTTACGTTGTTGCCAATGTACCCAGATTCCTTGTTGGCTTTTTCCTCTTCTTACTGCTGTAATCTTGCTTTCCCTCTTACTCCACAGCTGCCTGGGTGGTTGTATGGCTGGCCCGTTCTCTTCTCACTACTTGATCTCTCCCTTCTTTGATCCCCGAT
The DNA here is from genome assembly GCF_014885135.2 of Alexandromys fortis. Taxonomy (NCBI): domain Eukaryota; kingdom Metazoa; phylum Chordata; class Mammalia; order Rodentia; family Cricetidae; genus Alexandromys; species Alexandromys fortis. The sequence continues at coordinate 12,962 of NW_026068250.1, read as the reverse complement.
TTCACCTTCTATTTATTCTCTCTGCCTGCCAGCCCCACCTATCCTTTCTCCTGCCTCGCTATTAGTTGTTCAGCTCTTTATTAGACCATCAGGTTTTAGACAGGCACAGTATCACAGCTTCACAGAGTTAAACAAATGTAACATGGAAGAATGCAACACATCTTTGCATCATTAAACAAATGTTCCACAGCATAAACAAATGTAACACATCTTAAAATATTTCACAACATGGGTGAGTGTTTTCCTTGCATGTATGCCATGTGAGTGTCTGGTACCTGCAGATGTCAGAAGGCACCATACCTCCTAGAATTGGAATGACAGATGGTTGTGAGCCTGGGAACTGAACCCGGGTCTTCTGCGAGAGCAAGTGCTCTTAATCACTGAATCATCTCTCCAGCCTATATGTTACATCTTTTTTTAAAAAAAGATTTTATTTTTTTATTATGTATACAGTGCACTGCCTGCATGTATGCCAGAAGAGGGCACCAGATCTCATTATAGATGGTTGTGAGCCACCATGAGGATTCTGAGAATTGAACTGGAACAGCAGCCAGTGCTCTTAACTTCTGAGCCCTCCCTCTAGCCCCGTATCTTATGCCTTTATAATAATTGAAGTGAACTTGTACAAAGCTGATGGCAATATAATTATACCTATCTATGGTAATGCTAATGAATTCTGCCCAGTAAAGATTATATCCGTATAGTAGAAAAGGCCATTCCAAACATTATAGGGTTTTTGTTGTTGTTGTTGTTGTTGTTAGCTTCATAAGTATTAGGGATTGGACCTAAGGCTTCATGCATGCATGCTAGGCAAGCATTGTACTGAGCTACACATTACACTTTAATACTCAGGATATTCAGATTTCTGCGACTAGCGAAGTCATTTCAGCATCCCTCTGATTATAGTAAAAAAGACATTCAGACAGCATTTCACTATGTAGCCCTGGCTGATCTTCAACTCTATGCAGACTCCACCTGCCTCAGACTCCAGAATGCTGGGATTAAAGACATGTCATTATGCCTCATTTGGCTAGTTAAAATTTTGAAACTCAAATTCTCACGTAAACAAGTCTTTATTTTCAGTACCCTCATTGTTTAATGTGTAATGACAGATATGATGATGAACACAATTTCTGGTATGTGTTTATTTTATACTTGTATGAGTTATATTTTGGGCACACACCTTTAATCCCAGCACTTGGGAGGCAGAGGCTGGTGGATCTCTGAGTTCAAGGCTAGTCTGGTCTATAAAGCAAGTTCCGGGACAGCCGAAGCTAAGAGAAACCCTGTCTCAAAAAACAAAAATAAAAGGAAAAAAATGTGTGTGTGGTGTATGTTTGTCATCAGATATTTCTGAGACAGTCTCTCTCAATCTGGAGCTCACCAACTCCATAAGGGTGGCGGCTCACAAGCTCCAGAGATCTCGATAGAATTTAAAATCTTTAAAATTATAATTTAAGGTCAGGCGGTGGTGGTGCACGCCTTTTATCCCAGCACTTGGGAGGCAGAGGCAGGCCTGGTCTACAAGAGCTAGTTCCAGGACAGGCTCCAAAGCCACAGAGAAACCCTGTCTCGAAAAATCAAAAAAAATTATAATTTAGCTGAGTATAAGATAATATACACTGGATGGCAATATATTATAAGAATAAAAGTAAGGTTACAGGATAGTTAAAACTTGAGATACAGTAAGCATTAATTTGTCTTTGATTTTTCTGAGACTAAGTCTCCTGTGGTTCAGACTGGCGTCCAACTCTTACCTCTACTTAGCAACTGCTAGGATTACAAGTATTTTCCACCATCCATACCCAGTAGTATTTTAAAAAAGAAAAAAGAAAACAATACAAAACAAAAACTTGGGAGGGACTTCTGGGGACTGGACCCCCAGGGTTTCACATATAAGCACACATTGCCTCACTTTTTGCCTTATGTTGCTTTAGTAGAGCCGATCCGTCCTACAGTTCTGGAGTGCCCTCCTCTGTTTTCACAGTACACTAATCCAAACCATCATCATCTCTCTCATCTTCCTTTTCTTACTTCTACTTTAGATCGTTTACTGTAGTCAGATGATTCTTTCTCTCCTTTCTGAGACAGAGTCTCACCATGTAGCTCTGACACTTTAGATCGTTTACTGTAGTCAGATGATTCTTTCTCTCCTTTCTGAGACAGAGTCTCACCATGTAGCTCTGACAGCCCTGGAGCTCACTGTGTAGACCATGCTGGCTTCGAACTCAGAGATCTGCCTGCTTCTGCCTTCCAAATTCTGGGATAAAAGATATATACCTCTATGCCCCGCTAGATGATCGTTTCTAAAAATAGTTATCACTCCTTCTTCTCCCTTGGATCCTGAATAGTGGAATCAAGTGTGGTTGGGCCTAAAGCTTACACAATTGGAGTCTCTCACAACACAAAACTAGGTGTCTATAGAGACAGACCTTGAAACTGAAGCTTTTACGCCTTCCCTGCAATCCCGCTTTGCCAATAAACCTGGTCTAATTTCGCTCTACTTTGGGATCATTCTCCGTGCAGTCTGAGCCCAGAAGGCCTTTCCTACCCCCCACCCCAATCCCGACCCCTGGGGAGCCGCTTTAGATTTTCTAGCACACCGCGCTGCGGTGCTCCCAGTGGTCTACGGCGGACAGCGTTAGCTCCCGCGCGGGCGTGCGAAGGTAGGCGAAGGCAGGCGAAGGCAGGCAGAGCCCTGGGAGACTCGCAAGCCTAGCTCCCTCCCCTTTTGTTGCAGTTAACCCAAGTAGCGCGCCGCCCTCCCCGGAACCCGAGAGTACGCAGCTGCGGTTCCGGTCGGAGTTGTTTGACGTTGCCAGCTGACATGGCTGCGCCCGTAGTAAGGAGTGTTCGGAAGCTGCTGAAGCTCGTGGACTTCACGTCGGTCCCGCGGAGACACCGATATAAGAAGAAATGGGTAAGGTCTTGCACGGAACGTTAGAGGGAAACTTATCCAGTCCTTGTGCTTTCCGTCGTTTATATTTGCATACATCCCAAGGACCGTAAACTCCTTGAAGCTGTGGTCACCTCGCTGTCTGCCCTTTTATTAACAAGGCTCCTTTTGCTGTTGCATAAGCAGCCTCCTGATCCCGCCCCTCTATGTTAGGTCATCACTGCGCTTTCATTCTTTCGATGACGTCACATCGCCTCATGTTCCTTTTTTTTGCTCACCTTTCCCTTGCCCTCTTCACCCCTTCTTTCCCCTTCTCCCTCTTTCCCTTCCCTTCCCCCTCCAGTCCCATGACCTCGACCTCTTCTCCTCCGTTCCTCCTTGAATTTTCAGCCCCTGCAACCTCACCCCTAGCAAAAGATCATGACAACTACCCCTACCCTCCTGGGTCTCCGTCGTCCTGCAGTAAAGGATTTAGCCCTGTCCTCACTCTTGGGGTGCCTTTAGCGCCCAGGAAACAGTTCAGCGACCACCTTGTTTGTACTACAGGACTTTCTCCAAATGCAGGCAAAAGGCTCACCAACCCCCCTTACTCCAGAGAACCTTTCTCTTGCCTCATTACATCGCCTTGCCTACCTCGACGGATTCCCTCCCCACCCCCTCAGCCCCCGCTACCCTCCTGCTCACCCCCACAGGGGAGAGGTTCTTTTGAACCCTTTTCTCCACTCCTAGGGAGGCTGTACAGCCAAAACCCGGCTGGTTCATCCCCTCCGAGCCCTTGTTTTGACCGATTCAGCTTTCAAGGGTCACCCTCTCCTTGTCAGCAGAACCCTTATTACAACTGTATCGGTTCCCCAAGATCTCAGCGTCCCTGTCCTCCAAACCCGTGCTTTTGTTACTGTAGCTCGGTGACTTCTCCACCTCTCATTCATCAGCCCCCCAGAACCAGCCCAGTAACCTCCCCTCAAGTCACTCATATATCCTTGGAGTCTGACTCCGTGATTTCGACTCCCGGTATGCCCGGGTCCCAGGGAAGTTACTCCGTAGTTTCACCTCTTCTTACCCATAGGCCCCTGAGAACTGGCCTTACAATTTCACCTCCTCTTGCTCACAGACCTCTGGAAACTAGTCCTCTAGTCGCCACAGCCGTTTCTCACAGAGTTTTGGAAACTGGGCCCATGATCTCCCACTGGTCCTCTGGGAGAAGTTACAGTGACCCTCCTCTTTCCTCGGCCACAACCCCACCCACTGGCAGCCTATACCATGACCACCCTAAGCCTCCAGACTCTTGTGAGCCTAAACCGCAGCCTGATGGATCTCTTGAGGAAAATGGTTGTGGCCCTCCACTTTCTTCTCAGGCAGGCATTTCTTGCTCTCCCGTCTTACCCAAAGTGGGCACTTTTCATTATTCCCATGTTTGCTCAGAATCTCAGTTACGTGCCCCTGGGAGTCCTTACCGTATCAACCTACCACCTGAGAGTTCTGGTTCTTCTAACTCATCCGAGTCTCCATCTCTCCAAAAGACTTGCTTAGAGTCCTTTCTATCTTGGGATACTGGGGGGAACTCTTTCCTCTTGCTAACCCCAGGTAGTATAGTTTCTGGTCCTCCCTGCCCCACAGAACCACCTCCTCCTCAGCGTCCTTATCCTTCCCTGTATTTCCCACCTCCCCTGGGCAACCCGCTTTTAGCTCCTCATCAGACACCCAGAAGTTATAACGAGCCCCCTTTCCCTACCCCAGTTCCTCAAGTGAAGTCCCCCAAATTCTCAGATTCACGCCGCGCTGCCTACAGGTGTCGCTCCCTGGTCAACACACCCCACCCCACCCCTCTTGATCATCCTAGGTCCTGTAAGACCAACACCTCTCCTCAGCCTCCCTCCCAGTCCTTAGGGTTCTCTAATCCTCTTATGGAGCCAGCCATTACAACTACTTCAAATTCCTTACCAAAAGAACTTCCCCCAGAGACTACTGTGGACACAGGACCCCTTAAAACTGTTGCCCTGACTTCCTGTCCCCAGTACCTGCCTTATAATCCTCTCTTGCCCAGTAGATATCCCAAGAGCAGTCCCCACGGACCACCTCCTGTATCCCCCTGCAATACCCACATGTATTCTGTGGTTCCTCCAACCTCCCATTTGTCCCCACTGTCTAGTCCCCTGAATCGCTCTACGCGTCTCCCTCAGTGTCATAACCAGCCTGTGGTTCCCTGTGGCATTTCTGCTGCTCCCAGGGGTCCACCACCACCCAATAGCAAGCCTGTGGTGCCCCCTTGTTCTACCCACATCTATTCTTTTATCCCTCTGAGGACACCCTTTGACCCCCGGTGTTTACCTCTTATTCCTCAAGTTCGGCTTTGCCCCAATACTATTCCCTGTGGCCTTCATACCTATGCCGTGTCCCCTTCAGGCCCACTCAGAGATCCTCCCCAGATCCCCTACAGCTGCTCTTTGCCTTCCTCTAAGAGCTCCACCTGCAGCGCTACTGCCAGCTGTAGTTCAACCGTTATTATTAGTGAATGCTGTAGTTGTGAGAGCCAGAGCCAGAACAAGAGTGCCCTTCCTCATCAAAGCAAGAGTCCCCCACGCAGGAGATCTTTGCAGAGCAGAAGTCGGAGCCAGAGCAGTAGTCCTCCCCAAAGCAATACTCAGGTCCATGGTGAGAGTAGCCACTTGAGCATCACTGAGAGCCAGAGTGAGAAATATCACCATAGCAGAAGTCGGAAGAAGAGCAAGAGCCCTCGAGGTGATAAAAGTAAGAACCGGAGCAAGAGTCCTCACCATAGGAAAAGTCATGGTCGGAGCAAGAGTCCACACAATAACAAGAAATGATGACTACCAGAACACAAGTTCTGACCAGAACAAAAAACCCAGATTAGAGCAGAAGTTGCAGTAACAAGACTGTCAGCAATAGCATCTCCGCGTTGCAACCCCGGACCAGCTTGGGACCTCCACATCGGAAGTCTTCAGTTCTTTTTTAATATGACTCACGTTCTTCACTTCCAGCCCCATAACAGTCACCCTCGAAGTTTCTGCTTTAATTCGTACCTTAAGAGTTTGTGAACTGTCTTTATTCTGCCTTCCTGGGGTCTGGGAAATCTTCTAAAACAACTCAGCTCTGTGATCCTGTGCATTCTGTTGCCCGTTCACTGGGCCGTCTTAGGTGAGTGACTCTCTGCTCCTCAGCTGTGGAAGGTGGTGGTGTTCCTTTTGTATCCTCTTGAGCACTGCTGCCATAGAGCACTCATCAGCTGGTAGACATGAGCAAGTTTTTGAAAACAGGATTATAAAGAATAAAAGTGTCTGGATGGGCATGGTGGCACAGGCCTTTAATCCCAGCACTGGGAGTCAGAGGCAGATGGATTGTGAGTTCAAGGCCAGCTTGGTCTACAGAGCCAGTTCCAGAGCAGTCAGGGCTGTTACACAGAGAAAAAACTGTCTCGAAAAAAGCTTTAAGCCTCAAGCTTTCCCAGGGCTTGAGTAAACAGTTTCTTCAAGAGTTTTCCCTTGAGCTGTTTCTTAAGTCCCCTTCTTCCATTTCAGTGCTAAGTATCAAATCTCAGTGTTGCATGCGCTAGGCAAAAGCTGTCTCACACTGAGCACACACTGAGGTGCATCCCAGCTCAAGCCCTCACTCACCCCCCCTTTCATGTTTTTTGAGACTCTTTTTGTTTCTCTCTCTCTCTCTTCCTCTCTCTCTCTCTCTCTCTCTCTCTCTCTCTCTCTCTCTCATATCTCTGTGTATTTGAGATAGAGTTTCTTGTATCCCAATTTGTCTTGTACTCTCTGTAGCCAAGGATGACCCCCCCCCTCTACTTCCTGAGTGGTAGGATGACAGGAGACTTTTAATAATGACGTTTACTTATTTATTAGTATTGGTATAGGTATGGTGTGTGCATGTGTGCATATGGGTATACCTGAGGAGGTCAGACAACTTGGGGTAATCAGTTCTACCATGTGGGTCCCCAGGACCAAACTCAGGTAGTCACACCTAGTGGCAAGAACCTTTCCCCATTCAGCCACCTTGCTCAGAGACCCCTGATGTGTAACCCAGTCTGATCTCAAGTTTGCTTTTGTAGCCCCAAGGCTCATTTTGAACTCTGGATCCTCCTGCTTCAGCCTGCTGAATGCTGGGATTACGAGTGTGCACCACGATGCCTAGCATTGGCTCGCTCTCTTGCTTGAAGACCCCTTCACAGTAACTGGGAGAGGTATTGTGTTCCTTCTAGGCCTGTGATATGAAGCTAACTCTTCACTCTCCCAGCCCCCAGTTTCTCCATTGGTAGGCAGAGGCAGGTTGCAAAGGTAGGAGAGAGCGCTGGACGGATTTGAGTTTGCCTCGGGGGTCTGAGGTATTGGTAGATATGTTGACTAGTTTTATGCCAACTTGACACAAGCTGGAGTTATGCAAAAAGGAGGGACTCTTAATTAAGCATACCGCTATAAAATTTGGCTGTAAGGTGTTTTCTTAATTAGTGATTAATGGTGGAAGGCCCAGCCCATTGTGGGTGGTGGCATCCCTGAGCTGGGGGCCCTGGGCTCTCTAAGAAAGCTGGCTGAGCAAGCCATTAGTAAGTGAGCCAGTAAATAGCACTCCTCCATGGCCTCTGCATTGGTTCCTGCCGTTCCTGCCCTGTTTGAGTTCCTGCCTTCACTTCCCTCAGTGATGAACTGTCACCTGGAAGTAAAAGCTGAAATAAACCCTTTCCTCCTCAAGTTGCCTTGGTCATGGTGTTTCATCACAGCACCAGAAACCCTAGCTAAAACAGTAAAGTCAGCTGCCAAGAGATAGAGTCAAGACCAGGAAGGTTAATAAGCTTGCCCTTTCTCTTTTAGGCTACCACAGAGCCAGAATTCCCTGCCACTCGGCTTGCTCTGCAGAATTTCGACATGACCTACAGTGTACAATTTGGGGATCTTTGGCCCTCGATTCGTGTTAGTCTTCTCTCAGAGCAGAAGTATGGCGCATTGGTCAATAATTTTGCTGTTTGTGATAACGTGAGTGCTAAGCTGGAGCAGCTGAGTGCCAAGGACTTTGTGAATGAAGCCATCTCTCGCCAGGAACCAGAGCCTGAGAGTGGCCTCGCTCCCACTCCATCCCCAGACTGCAGTCCAAACCTTCGATGCTTTACTTTCTCCAGAGGGGATGTCAGCCGTTTCCCTCCTGCCAGGTAGGATCTGGAACCATGAGGATCATCCTGGGTCCCCGCTAGAAGTGGACGTGAGGAGTTGCTCAGCCCTCTGGAATGAAATCAGAATCGTCAGTTTCCCTGGTGTGCTTATACAGACTAGGTGTTTGTCTAAGTGCTGTACCTGTGCCATCTCTTTTTGTTCTGTTAAGACCCTTAGGGAAATAATATCTGCCTTCTTTTATATTTGAGGTGTAATGAAGTTAAGGAGTTTATTGGCTTCCGATCTGTCAGAGAGTAAGTGGTGTAGCTGGTACTTAGACCCAGGCAGTCTGAACCCCAAAACCTGAGCTTGGAACCTGTTCTGACATACTGCCTTCTGTAGGAAACACCTGCCTTTTCCAAGAGCAAATCACTGTTTCCTTTCCAGTGAAAATGAAAATGTTTGCCCCGCCAGGCAGCTGTGGGAGTAAGGCAAGAGGAAGTGGACTTTGGTAGGAAAATGTGTATGGAATTCCATGAGAAAAGACTACACACTCAAGGGCTAAACTGGGCTTTAGTCCTGGAGACTAGGAAGCTGGACATGGTCATACAAGCCTGCAATACCAACACTTGTTATCTTAAAGCGTGAGGACAGTGGGGTAGAGGCTAGCTAGGCCTACACAGCGAGACCCAGCCTCAGAAAAACAAACAGCAACACAAAAACAAAACACAACAGAGGTTCAGGAGTTTGAAGTTGTCACTACCCAAAAATAACAAAAAACTAAAAAGTTCTGTTATAATAGCAGATACATTTTTTTTTCTGAGTCTTGGAATCCAGAGTCTGACATAGTTGGCAAGCATTCTACTATTGGGCTACTCTAGGTACTCTTATTTCAGAGGGTAAGACCTGGGTACAGAGAGTAATTTGCTGAAAGTCACACAACTAAGGAGAAGTTTGAGGCCCAGAAAGCCTGGCTGAGGAGTGTTAGACTTAGCTGTCTTCCAGGATTGTGGCAAGGAAGAAGTGAAATTTGGCAAACTGAAATTCCACCCGCCTCTGCCTCCCAAGTGCTGCACCACCATCACTCGGCTTTATCTTCTATTTTTATGTGTGAGTATAAGTCCCCTTTGGGTGCAGGATCCTGCAGAGCAGAAGTGGGTGTCAGATCCCCTGGAATTAGAGGAGGTTGTGAGCCACCATGTGGGTGCTAGTAGTCGAACTTGGGTTCTCTGGGAGAGAAGCTAGTGCCCTTGTTTGCTGAGCCATCTTTCCAGTCTTTGTCACTAAATCTTTTTTTAATTTAATTTTTTGTTTTTAATTGAGCTATTCATTTCCCCCACTAAATCTTAAACGAAGGCCTCTGGTTTTTCATCAGACCCACCTCAGGTAGCTCCAGTACACATAGTAGATAGCCCTTATTTCTGAACCAGTGAAGTAATTTGTATCTTGATGTATAACCCAGTAAAATTGAGTTCATACTATGTGACAGGCATAGTATCAGGTCAGGGAACAAAGCAGGCAAAATCTGCCCTCCCAGAGCTACATTCTAATATGGGAAAATACACACATGTGTGCACGCATGTGCGTGCACACACACACATACGTATACTTGTACCTTTAAAGTGAGGAACAAGTGCTTTAAAGAAAAGTAGTGCAGCTGGAGCTACAAGTCTGGGAATGCCAGTGGTTTAAAGAGGTCACTTTGAGGCAATGCCTGATAGAAGTAATGTGTAGTAGAGATGTGTAAAGGAAGTGTTAGCAACTGAAAGGCCTGAGATATGATCACGTGTGACTCGCTGAAGGAATAGCAAGGTGGCTAGTGAGACTAGTTTGGGTGCAAATTGATCTGTTTTCAAAAGGATCACTCAGGAATGGGAGTGTAGCTTAGTGGTAGAATGTTTACCAAGCATGCATAGAACCCTGAGTTTTATCCACATTGTGTAAGCCAGGTGTGGTAGCACACACCTGTAATTCCACAGCTCATCAGTGGAGCCAGGGGAATCCGAAGTTCAATGTCATTCTCAGCTTCATAGCAAGGATGAGACCAGCTTGGGACACATGAGACCTTGATCTTGTTTCTTTCTTTCTTTTTTTTTTTTTAATTAAAGATGTATTTATTATGCATAGTGTTCTGCCTGCATGTATGCATGAAGGCCAGAAGAGGGCGCCAGATCTCATTATGTGAGCCACCATGTGGGTGTGGGAATTGAACTCAGGACCTTTGGAAAAACAGCCAGTGCTCTTAACCTCTGAGCCACTTCTCCAGCCCTTGCTCTTGTTTCTTAAAAAAAAAAAAAAAAAAAAAAAAAAAAATCACTGTGGATATTATATAAAGGAATGAATGAGTACCATGAATTCTGTATAGGTAAGTTAATGAGTAGTAGATGCTGTATAGACGAGTGAATGAGTAGTGGATACTGTATGGACGAGTGAATGAGTAGTGGATACTGTATGGATGAGTGAATGAGTAGTGGATACTGTATGGATGAATGAATGTCTGGGAAATAATTTTGCTGAGTGGAGCACACTGACCCTGCCGGGCATGGACTTGCTCACCTTGGCTCCCAGGAGATGTGTGAGATGATGATCTCTCTTCCAGACTTGGCAGCATGGGTCTCCTGGATTACTACCTGATGGATGCTGCCTCCTTGCTACCAGTCCTGGCTCTTGGTCTGCAGCCTGGAGACACCGTGCTTGACCTGTGTGCAGCTCCTGGGGGGAAAACACTGGCCTTACTTCAGACGGGCTGTTGCCGTAAGTCAGTGGGATGGCTTCTCAGGCCGGCAGGAATCCCCCACTTCGCCCAGTCAGGGCACACTGAAAATGATAAGCTTTCTTTCTGGTCCCAGGGTCAGAGGGGTAATAATATTTGCTAAGGTTGTCAGTCAGTTGGTCAAGAAAACAGTTTGTCAAGGCTCCTTCAGGCAGATCAAATCAGGGCTCTGATAAACGTGTCATCACGTGACCCTCTCGCCCTTTGGCATTTGCTGATTAACGTCTCATTTCTTTGTGCTCCTTCCAGTGCGGTCTGCTGCTGTACTCAAGTTACATTCTCTAGAACTCTTCCACCCACCCCAGCTGTGCTTTCTAAATCCTCTAGGCTTTCAAGCCTCGGTTCAAGTGTGCTCCCCTAGGAAGTCTTCTCTCCCAGCTGCTGCTGGCTTGTTCAGGCTGATTCCCTTTCTTGTGCACCCACGCCAGGAGCATCACCCGCTAGCACGTGAATATTAGTAGCCTTTCCTCAGTTAGTATCTTCTCCCTCCTCAAGGTTATGAATTCCATGCTGGGTGTGTTGGTGTACTCCCTTAATCCCAGCATTTAGGAGGCAGAGCCAGGTGAATCTATGTGAGTTTGAGGCCAGCCTGGTCTACAGAGCAAGTTCCTGGATAGCCAGAGCTACACAAACCTTGTCTCGAAAAACAAAACAAAGCAAAACAAAACAAAATTATGAATTCCTTGGGAACAGGATGAAGCTTTATGTGTCTCTGTGACAAAGGTGACCCTGGCTCACTTTAACCAGCCACTGGTCAACATCCTGACGGAAAGTAGAAGTTACCTTTTCCCTGAGGCTTAAGAAATAGCCACAAGGGCATGTGATCTTCACTTCTGACCCAGAGTTTAGCCAGGCCCCTCCTGCTATGCGCTCGGACCTTTCCATTAGGTGTGAACCTTCTGTCCTTTTACTCTGAAGCTGGCTTGCATGGTTTGAGTTAGCCTCTAGCCTCTTGGCAGGCCCATGAGTGGTTTGCTTCTAGCCTTCTGGAAGCTCAAATAGAAAAGACAGAAAAGGAAAGATGTTGGTCGGCACAGGTTTAACAAGTGAGTCGTAGAAGGAGAGAGCTGCTTGTTGGTTCCCAGCCACTTAGCTTTGAAATAACCACACAGAAACTTTATTAATTAAATCTCTGCTTGGCCCATTAGCTCTAGCTTCATATTGGCTAACTCTTACATATTAATTTAACCCATTTCTATTAATCTGTGTATGGCCACGTGGCTGTGGCTTACTGGCTAAAGTTCCAGCGTCTGTCTCCAGCAGGGCTACATGGCTTCTCTCTGACTCCGCCTCTTTCTCCCAGTATTCAGTTTAGTTTTTCCCCTAGCTAAGTTCTGCCCTGCTATAGGTCCAAAGCAGTTTCTTTATTCATTAATGGTAATTACAGCATACAGAGGGAAATGCCACATCAGTGAGTCCAGAGCAAGAGCACCCATGCTGGGTTCTGTGCTGTGCTGCGCTGCGCTGATCTGAACACCGTGAGAATCCGGCAGAAGGGAGAGGAGAGAAATGGGCAAAGGAGAAGTGTTTCCAAGTGTGCTAAATTCACAGAAAATCTTCATTCCAGGTCCTCACCCAAGAGACTGACTTCTTGACTCCAGGACATAGCTAGGGTCCCAGAGCTTCAGGGCAAGCATGGGACTCAGGTTGACTTTGTCAGCCCTCTTGCTTATGCAGGGAAAACTGGGTTCTGGAGGGATTGGGGAGTGTAACTTGGAAATGTTGGACCCAGAAGCAGAACTGGAAGCTGTCTTTCCTTTCTCACTTTGTTTCCTCCCGTAAATCCCTTCAGAAAAGGGTATTTGTTTTTTTATATTGAGTGTCCTCAAAACTTGGGACATCCCTTATGGGAACACCAAATCTCTTCCCAGTAGCAACCCGGATTCTTCATTCCAGTTCCCACTTCTTGTTTCTCCATGCTCTGAGGCTGGCTGTCAGCTGTCATTTCTCATCAAGCCTTTGGATTTTTCATTTAAAGACAGATTCCCATTTTTTAGCCTTGTCTTCACAACTTTGATTCTCTTCCCCCAGCCTCCCAGGTGCTGGCGTTATAGGCATGCGCCACCAGGCCTGCCTTAACATCAGTCTTACAGGAATGTTCTTCATATAGTAGCGCTAAAAGCAACTTGGTCTCTCTCTCTCTCTCTCTCTCTCTCTCTCTCTCTCTCTCTCTCTCTCTCTCTCTCTC
>NW_026068249.1:845512-846789 GCF_014885135.2 Alexandromys fortis | reverse complement strand
GTGTGGGGGAGGTGCACGGAAGCAGGACCTGTGGCGATGGCTGGAACAAAGCCGTCCCTGCTGACCTAGATCAGGCGGGCGGGCGCTGGAGTTTATCCCTACACCCAATGCCAGTCGTTTTCAAGAGATCTTTTCTTTAGACTTTACCTACACTTGCACCTATCTACGTCTATATGCATATACATTGGCGGCCACGATCTGCATGTGAGGGAGAACATTTTTTTTTCTCATTCTGAACTTGTGCTTCCTCACTTAACACTGTCTTTTTCCATGTCCATGGAGCTCAGATGCTGAAATTGCCACATGGGTTAATGTAGGAACTTGGTCAGAGAGAGGAGACAAGATCAGCGTGTGACAAATGCAATCAGGAGTGCTCAGACAGCACTTAAGGGCTTTCTGAGAAATGATTCAGTTTCTGTTTCTCAGCAAAACCAAGCTCAGGCCTAGTGGGAAACAGACAAACACCCTAAATCACCATCATCTCTGAGATTGTGGAGGCCCTGTCTTAGATATTTAATATCTCAATACTCTATCTTAATGCCAAAGCTGGATGGGAGCTGGATCATTTAAGCGCTCTTAAAGATAGTTGGAAAGTTTCTTTAACTTCAGTGTATCAAGGCAAGGCAAGATGTATTAAGTTTAGAAAGTGAAGGTAAAATTAAATGAAATATAAATAAGAAACAATAATACTTAGGGAAGAAAAACATTTACGGAACATTTACTCAAATAAATATCTGGCTCATTTTGGTTAGAATAGGCATTTTCATGAATGTGGACATGTATAAGTCTTACACAAGCCTAAACTAGACAACATTACAGCATACAGGAAAGGTTGGACATGAAAGCCCACTGCTAGCTGAGCACCATTATCTTCTGATAGCTTCTAGAAGAGGCAGCAGTATGACCACACTCTAGGGCAGGCCACATTCCCAGGAGTAGTTAGACAGCCCAAACTGGGCTCCATAGGAGAAATAAGAGTTGGAGGAAGAGAAGGAGAAGGTGTAGTAGGAGGAGAGGACAACTTAACAGTCTGTGAAAGGGGAGATAAGGATGGAGAAAGGCAAAAACTACATTGTTTTATATTCTCAAAGAATTAATAACGTTATGATTTTTAAAGTGTATATTCTAGGTGCACCTGAGAATAAGTTTTTTAGACGACTGTTTGTAAAAACAGCAAAAGAAACTAATGCACCTACTATTTTGTTGTTATTGTTGGTGGCAGTGGTGCAAGATATCTCTCTCTCTCTCTCTCTCTCTCTCTCTCTCTCTCTCTCTCT
>NW_026068249.1:830259-842510 GCF_014885135.2 Alexandromys fortis | reverse complement strand
CTCTAATTGGTCTTTTAAAACCAGATCAGGTTTCCCTGCTGGCCAGAGGCTCCTCTTGCAAAGTTCCCTCGTTCTGTTTCCTGGCTCCTGCCAGGGGCCAAGATCCCTCTCACCCCTCAGACGGGTCTTCAGGAAAAGAACCAGGTTCCCTGTTTGTCAGGGACCTCGTCAACCAAAGGCCTATCTCTTTGATTTAATTGTCCTGGGGCGATCTGCTCTTGGTGTTGCACTGGTCCCTGTCGCCTGCGTTGTCTGCCACTGTGTCAGTACCCGCCGGTCCCGGCCGCTGCGCCAGCTATGTCGCCCGCCGTGCCTGTCCAGTTCCAGCCGCCGCTGCCGTGCCGGTTCCGGCCGCCGCTGGTGCCGTGCGCCGGTTGGAGTTTTTCTAATGCCTTCTGTGTGGCAGTATTTGTAAATAGATATTATTTAAATATACCTTAAACGGAATATTTTATTTTCTCCAACTATGTTGATTGAAAGCTTTGCTGGATATAGTAGTTTGGGCTAGCATCTGTGGTCTCTTAAAGTCTATTAAACATCTGTTTAAGCTTTTTTTGGTTTTTGGAATCACCGTGGAGAAATCAGGTTTAATCCTAGTAGGCCTGCCTTTATATGTTACTTGGTACTTTTCCCTTTGAGTTTTTTTTAATTCTTTCTTTGTTTTGTGCGTTTAGTGTTTTGATTATTATGTAGCAAGGGGATTTTCTTTTCTGGTTCAATCTATTGAGTGTTCTGTATGCTTCTTATACCATGATAGGCACCTCCTTTTTTAGGTTAGAAAAATTTTCATCTATGATTTTGTTGAAAATATTTTCTGGGCTTTTAAGCAGGGATTCTTCGTTTGCTATTTCTACTGTTCTTTGGCTTGGTCTTTTCTTAGTGTTCCATATTTTTTCTATATTTTATATCAGTATTACTTTAGATTTAACATTTGATTGTCTGATTATCTATTTCTTCTATTGTATCTTCAATACCTAAAAGAGATTTTCTCTTCTGTCTTGTATTGTTTGTGAAGCTTGCTTCTGTAGTTACTGTTTGAGTTCATTAATTTTTCATTTTCAGGATTCCCCCAGTTTGTGTTTTCATTATTACTTCTATTTCCATTTTCAGGTATCAAACAGTTTTATTCATTGAGTTCAACTATTGGTTTGTATTTTGCTGGCTTTTTTAAGGAATTATTTTATTTATTTCCTTTGATTGTTTGTGTTTTCTTGGATTCCTTTTAGGGGCTTATCAGTTTCTTCTTCCAGGACCTCTATTATCTTCATATAGTTAGATTTAAGGTCTTTTTCTAGAGCTTCATTTATGTTGAAATATTCAGGCTCTGCTGTGGTGACATAGTAGTCTCTCCCTGGAGAGCTCTACTGATTATTTTTTTATTTTGTTGTCTTGACATCTAGGTTTGGGATGGTAGTAGCTCTAGGCACTGATTTATGTGTTTATCTATGATAGGCAGGTGCTTTGTTCCCTGGTTAGTTGCCTGTGTTTTCAGGGATGCTCAGCAGGTGTGTTCACAGGGAATAGTCGCTGGACTAAAGACTGGGATACAGTGATGAGTGGCAGGAGGTTAGAAGGGTATGGTTCCTGCAGTCCACAGGAACTGTTAACATGGATGCGGGGTGTCTGCTGCTGGTGATCTGTTATAGCACTAGGGACAAAACTGAGAGATGGGGTCTAGGGAACCAAGGAGGGAGAGAGGAGAAGGGCTATGGGAAGCCTGCCTGGCATGGCCTATTTTTGAGTAGGAGGTGCCTGCTGGAACTGGGGTCTGGGATACTGCAACAAGTGTGTGGGGGGTGGGTGAGGTTAGGAGGGGATGGTCTATAGGATCCACAGGAGGTCTGGGCAAAAATGAAGAGAGGCTGTAGATGGTAATCTGTTGCAGTGCAAGGGAGAAAGATTTGCATCTACCAGAGCAGAAAGAGCTCTAATATCATAATGTTAGGAAGCAAGTATTTTAGTGTGACAACAATTATCTATAATTGATGGTTTTTACATAAAGTCTATTTCACCCCACTGTAAGTTGTGTCTTAGAGAAGAGTCTTTAAGCAACAAAACATTAAAATAACAAATGATTATATATGTGCATCAATTTAAAATGTCTCTATAGAGAAAACATAAAAAAATCTTTTTATTCAGTCATTTTTTCAATGGTAGTTAATAATTAATTCTGAATATGTTAATTCTGAACTTTAAAAAGGTTGTTGTTCACATATTAAAACATAAACATAAAAAGTCTTTGTCTTTTATTTATCTGGAAAAAGATATCCATTTCTTGGTAAAAATTACAGGATATTTAGATGGAAAAAGTGTATGGAAAGAGACACAATTATCTTCTATACTATTAGGATACATTTCTGCTTCAAGTTCTAAAAAATATGCAGGTAAAAATTATGAACAGCCCCATAAGGACATGCTACTAAATGTTTCTCTTAGTTCCGAGTTGCAGATCACCTAGAGCAGGTGATGTGGACTGGAGGGAAACAAGACTCAGCAGTCATAAGAATTAGCAAACCCAGATGCACAGAGACGGCGGTGTATGCCAAGTCCAGAGCAAGCCAGTGAGAGAGGCACCAACACTACCAATCTCAAAGATAAAGCTGGGTGCTTGACAGGACTAGGCTTTGGATGACTAACTGCCTTTGTTCCTATTCTTATACCGTGCCCTACATGGAGATATGATAAGAAATCTCTGTAGGTTGATTCAGTCTTCTCAGAATGAAGGCTTTTGAATAGTGTGTAGTTTAAAGATTCTCTTGAAAAGAAACTGTTCAGCGTCATATGGAAATACATAGACACAGAATACCTTAACCAGTCCTGAATAATAAAAGAATTATTTTTAGCTGCATTAGCTGGATGTATCCACTATCCCTGATTTCAAGCTGTACTACAGAGCTAAAGTCATAGGAACTGAATGGTATTGGCTCAAAAACAGACATACCAATCAATGGAATCAAAATGAAGACCAGACATAAATCCAAATTCCTAGTGACAACTAATTTTTTGTAATGAAGCCAGAAACACACATTGGGAAAAAAGATATATTCCACAGCTGGTGCTTGTCAAACTAGATGTATTTATGTAGAAGAATCCAAATACAGCCAGGTTGAAAGAGATATAGAGAGTAGTCAAAGTCAGGGAGATACCATGTAGCTGCTGAAAGAGAAGGACATTCTGGAATTTTACTCTGTAAGTCACAGCCTCGTGGAGATACATAAGTAATAGGGTTAATTTAAGATGTAAGAGTTAGTTAATATGAAGCCTAAGCTAATAGGCCAAACAGTGTAGTAGCAAAAAATAAAGATAAAGAAGAAGAAGAATCCAAATACATCCATACATATTACCCTGAACAAAATTCAACCCCAAATTAATCAAGTCCTCAACATAAAACTATTATTTATAGTTTAGTATATTTATGGTATTGCCTAGTGTACAAAACAAGTACATCTCTGACTCTTGTGCCTTTTCTTGAGTTTTTTGTTTCTGTTTATTAATTCCAATGCATTAAAATCTATTTTATCATTATAATTATATAAAAATCCTTTAGAAACCTGTCTATTTTTTAATGAAAGGCAAAAGAGAATGAGTCCCAATGGGAGTGGAAATAGGCAGTAAGTAGCAGAAGTAGATAGAGTGGGAAAAATAATCAGAATATATTATTTGAGGAAAAAAATCTTTTCACCGTGAAAAGAAAAATAGAAAATAATGAATGATACAGTAATAGAGACAACATGGTAGTAGCATGGGAAAATAAACTGGTAAACCAGTGAAATAGAATAAAGATCCAGAAATAAAGTGACAAAGCTATGCCCAGTTAATTTTTGACAAGAAAAGCAAAATATCCATTAAAAAGAGGCAGTATATTCAATGAATGGTGCTGCCAAACCTGGATTCTATTCGCAAAAAAAATGAGCGTGGATTCATTTTATCCATCATACAACAATCATTTCGATATGGAACAAAGACTTTAGTACCAGTGAAATTAAAATGCCAATCAACAAACTGGCACATGAAGTGAACAGACAGTTTAAGAATAGAAAGAAAGAAAAGAAAGGAAGTAAGGAAAGGAGGAAGGAAGAAAAAGAAAGAAAGGAAAAAAGAAAGAAAAGTGATCAATGAGTATCAAGAAAAATGACTAATTTCATATCACTGGTTGTCAGGAAAATGCAAACTAAAACCACTTTGAGAGACCACTTGAGTCGGGTCATAATGACTCTCATCAACAAATCTGAGAATAAATGACAGGATGTGGGGAGAGAAGACTCTTTTTACACTATTGGTGGGGGCGAAAATAAAGTCAGGTTGAAATCAGTTTGGATATTTTTCAAAAACTTAAAAATATAACTATCATATGGCTCAATTGTTTCACTCTCCTGGACATATATTCAGAGAGCTCCTTACCCTACAAAAGAAACTTTCACTTGCAAGGTTTTTTAATTATTTCTAATTTTTGAGAATATAATACATTGTAATTACATCATTATACTCTTCAGTTTCCACCATACCTTTGCTTATACCACTCCTGTATTCACTAGGGCAAAAAACTGGAATCAATCAAGATGTCCATCAACAGGTGAATGGATAATGAAAACTGTAGATAGAGATAGATAGATGATAGATAGATAGATAGATAGATAGATAGATAGATAGATAGATAGATAGATAGAAGGATAGATAAGAAGATGAGAAAGGACTGATGGAGGTAATGGACATACATTATGAAAGATGATATCAAGTTGAATATCAAGATTGTTTTTCTAAATTCTAACTCTGAGATGGATTTTGTTGTTGTTTGGTGATGGATAAGTGAATCTAAACATAATTATCAGTGAAAATGTGAAATCCGATGTGAAGACCAATAGCTTCATAAAGTACATTCTGACTGTATAGAAGTTTAAAGATGTGTATAGATTTTGGTTTTGGTTAAACTTAGTGTGTGGTTATATAAATTAAATATATATGATAAAATTAAATAAAACAACACCAGCAAAAGGACTGATGCTCTAGTAATGTGTGTGACAGGACAGCACTGACACTTTCTATCTAATAGAAATTACCTAGATGTCCTCCTGCAGCTTGGGACTGGAGGGCCCTAGAATTCCAGGTCTGAAAAAACGACTCCTGGATGCAAAATGATTGCACTTGGGTGCTTTCCCATTTCCTGGATCCCTGCAAACCCAGAAAGCTTTCACATAAGTAGCAATCTGAGGTCACTTACTTTCTGGTTTTCCTTCCTGTGTTAAAACTTCTTTGCCTCTGGCATTCCCTATGGTGTGATACCTTGCAGAGCCTTGATGCCCAGTGGGGGAGAAGAGGAATGAAGGAAGGACTTGGTCCTGTCTCAACTAGATTTGCCAGGCTTAGTTGATGCCCACGGGAGGCCTTACCCTCTTTGAGGAGTGGATAGGAAATGAGGGAGAAGGTGGGAGAGGGAAACTGTGGATGGAATGAAAAATGAATTTTAAAAACTTCAGATGTGCTTTGTAGTCTGTTTTACATTCCAACCCAGGACACAGACTCTGTGGCCTCTGGCTTGGAGAACCCTTTCCTCTCTGCTCTGTTCTGCTGTTATGCTTTGCTGTTGTGTAATCTCAGGATTTTCACCTGTTTACATGGGTGGCACAATTTCCATTCCTAGCAGTAGTCCTTTGGGCATGCCCTAGCACATTGGTCTGACTATGCTTTGAACCCTGGGGGAAAGAAGAAAATGTTCTCTTTCATCCCACTGAGCATCTGGGATAAAAGAGTCTTCTGCAATCTCTCCAAGTTTTCTAGGGTAGAGATGCCACTTCTATCCAGAGTTTTTTTGCAAGGTTAACACCTAAATTTTAACTCTGTGTATTGCCTCTCCCTTCTGTTTTTTGTTTATACAAAAGCAGTCCTGCTAACCAAAAGGAAGCTTGACTTTGGCCAGTTCTTGCTGGAATGTAGCATTCTATAACTATAAGAACAGTTGAGACATGGAGGATGGGATAGGAGAATATATGTAAAAACTGAATGCTGGGAGGAAGAAAGGTGAAGTAGGAGAGAGCCACCAGAGTCAGACATGCTGAATCTTTCCCGGTAAGCCACTGCCACATGGCGATATACAAATTAATAGAAATGGGTTCAATCAAGACGTGAGATTTATCCAATAAAAGGNATCAAGTCCCCCTCCTCATCAGCCCAAAGAACAATCAGGGTTCCCTGACCTGTGGGAAGTCCAAGGACCACCCACCTCAATCCAGGTCTAGTAAGGTGAGCATCCAAACTGCCTAGGCTCCCACATAGCCAGTACATGCAATAGAATCAAAAACCCATTGCCATTGTTCTTGAGTTCTCAGTAGTCCTCATTGTCCACTATGTTCAGCAAGTCCAGTTTTATCCCATGCTTTTTCAGACCCGGGCCAGCTGGCCTTGGTGAGTTCCCGATAGAACATCCCATTGTCTCAATGTGTGGGTGCACCCCTCACCGTCCTGAGTTCCTTGCTCGAGCTCTCTCTCCTTCTGCTTCTGATTTGGACCTTGAGGTTTCAGTCCGGTGCTCCAATGTGGGTCTCTGTCTCTGTCTCCTTTCATCGCCTGATGAAGGTTAATATTCAGGAGGATGCTTATATGTTTTTCTTTGGGTTCTCCTTCTTATTTAGCTTCTCTAGGATCACTAATTCTACGCTCAATGTCCTTTATTTATGGCTAGAAACCAAATATGAGTACATCCCATGTTCCTCTTTTTGGATCTGGCTTACCTCACTCAGGATAGTGTTTTCTATTTCCATCCATTAGTATGCAAACTTCAATGGAATGCAAACTTGTGCAACCACTTTGGAAAGCAGTGTGGCAGTTTCTCAGGAAATTCAGGATCAACCTACCCCTGGACCCAGCAATACCACTCTTGGGAATATACCCAAGAGAGGCCCTATCATACAACAAAAGTATATGCTCAACTATGTTCATAGCAACATTGTTTGTAATAGCCAGAACCTGGAAACAACCTAGATGCCCTTCAATGGAAGAATGGATGGAGAAAGTATGGAATATATACATATTAGAGTACTACTCAGCAGTAAAAAACAAGGACTTCTTGAAATTAATACAATTTCTGTGTGGTTATTTCAGGGCTAAGCTAACCGGATGGCAGAGATGAATAAGCAGCTCCTCCCTGCAACAAGGACAAATACAAAAGCAGACAAAAATATATATTTTAGGGGCTAAGAAGCCAAAGATAACATGTGACATACAGAATTCCAACTCTCCAAACTATTTGGAGTTCGAGTAAGTCAGTCTTGAAGGGAGTTTAGTGTAGGTTCAGCCTCCCCCCATCCCAAAACATCAGTTAATAGTTTCCTCTTATTTTTAGGCCGGCCCTGCCTCACTACTGAACAGAGGCTTTCAGTTTCGTTTCTCACTCAAAGTTCTTTTCTCAGTAATGCTTATTTATATTCATTCATGGGTGAAAGGAGAGTTGTAAGTCTACTGTGTGTCTGTTGATTAACCAGTGTTTTTAGCAAGCTTTTTACAAAAATGTTTTCCTTTTTTGTTTTCTTTTTTCTGCCTTTTTTCTTGTGCTGTCATTTCCCAATTTGTGCTCCATTGAAATTTTGAAGTAAGAAGACTTGGTAGCACAGTCATTTTTTTTGTGTGTACATTCAGGGCCTTGGGAAAGCTTTCCCAGTCCTCAGTATTATTGTGTGTGGAGACTGGCATGCTGTGTACACTGGAGCCAGGATGGAAGGAAAAAAACTGCTTTACTCTAGCTATCCTGGAGTGGGTTGAGTCCCTGAGGCCACTTTAAGCAATAGTTGTGCAAATAAAAAGACCAAATGCTGCTAAGAAGCAAGGAGGAACATCCTCTGTTGACAGTCAAGTTCCTTCCTTACTCCATGGTAAACTATACTTTCCCTAGAAACGTGGTTATCTGTCTTATAGACAAATATCTGAATCAACTCCTAAAGTAAGTGCGGAGGTAAAGATATTCTTACATTCAAATCAAAGGTCTTCAACCACAAATTTCAAAAGAATGTATTTTAAAATGTTATTCCCATAGGGATTACTTGAAGTTTCATGGAGTATTTCAATGTCCTATTTGTTATAATTTCTTCAAATTTTCTTCCAATCCAACCATATTCTCAAATGGAAAGCCTTTAAGTTACTTATAAACTCATAGTCCATTGCAAGCAACAATCACTTAGATAAATGTTCATTTCTCTTCTAACTACTTTGTAGAAAAAAGTGTCCAGCTTACCCTCAAATCCTCTTCCAAACCTGAGCTCTGATGATTTTCCTTTGGAACTAAGCAATTCTGGTTAATTTAGCTAGTTATCTTGCTCCTAGTTGTCGCTGTCTCTTATTTGCTTGTATTAGATATACCCTTTTCTATGCCTAACATTTATGTGGATTCTGGAGATGTGTACATTGGTCCTAATCCTGCATAGTCAGCACTTTATCCACAGAGTTATCTCCCCAGCACCTGCCTGATTTTGTGACCTCTGATTCAAAAAGCATGGCTTTCTACTCTCATCTAGCTTCCTCTTCCTAAAAGCTACTAAGATATCTAGCTGTCTTTCCTGTTTCGGTTTTCCCTCAAACTCCAAAATAAAAAAAAGAGATCCTTAATTTTTATGTAATATTAGTTATTTATATACTGTACTCTGCATTCCCTAGAGACACAACTCATGATATAAACAGAAATAACAGAAGACTCCTTCCAGCAAGGAGGACTTGGAAGATTGCCCTGCTGAGAGTAAATTCTGCCCCTGCCCTTATATAAAGCCCGCTGTCAGAGATGTAGCTGGCAGTCTACAGCATTGCCTCCTCCTGGAAGGATCACACTCTTCCTGCACTTCTCTCTGGAGCAGCAGACTTGCCTCAAGGAGACAGGTAAGTGGAAGAATAGGTGGGAAGCAGGATGTACAGTAAGTTCAAAACGGAATAGATAACACCAAATAGAAATTGCTGGAAGGTTAAAGGAGCCATTAGAAACACAGTGATTATGACATGCTGATACTACAAAAATAATTTGGTACTGAATCTGAAGTTCACATTGCCAATTGCTCCCCCAAAAACATGAAATGAAGCCAACCCCAAAGAAAACGGACTTTACTGTCTATCTATGACTTCCATCTTCAAGTGTTAGTGATGTGGAGGACTTTTTATGTAACCCCAGGATAAAAAAAAAAAAAAAAAAGAAAGCTTCTCCTCTTCAAGCAAAGTTTCTTGCATTCTCACAAGTTTTAGTTGGACCTAAGACCTTTTCCTCTGGAACCGGTAGATGCATTTTCTTTTCAGAAAAGCACATTACATGTTTTCAAGTGACAAGGCAATCTGAAATGAAGGGAGATGACAAGTGTACTACTCTTAGACATTAGCATACTGTGCAAAAGAGAAGGGTCACTGAAAGGTGAGGGAAATAACTTGAGCAAGAAGGAAAAACATTAGCCTCTGCTCTGTCTGTCACAGCAGGAGAAAGCAGACCTACAGTGAAACCTAGTCATTTGGAGGAGGGAGAAGGAGAGGACAATCCCAACAACTTCCTCATTTTCACAAAGTGCAAACATTAAGGAGACAAAGTAAGTACAAATTTCTGAATATTCTTAAAACTATTACAATAATAATAAAACTAAAATTATTTTAGTGAAGATAATGGAGACATATGGTAAACAAAAACTAACTTGATCATTTGTGTGACCAAATAAAATCAAGACCACATTTTTGAAAACTTATTGCAGAAAATATAAAAGGACATTTGTAACAAGAAAACTAATGCAATATTAACATCTTATAATCATAACAAACGCCATGGGGAAAGGGATCTTTACTTATATTTGTAATGTTTTGTTGTTAATGTGTGGCTTTTGCATGATGGGGAAAGCATACTTGCTACAACTCACAAGAGGAGGTCAGAGGACAGCTCTGTGGACTATCTTCTTTGACGTTTATGTGGGTCCCAGGGTTCAAATTCCCGTTGTCAGGCTTGTGTGGCGAGTAGTCACTGAACCATATTACTGGCCCAGAACAGGGTTTTTCTTGTATGGGAGGATGGACACGACTAGGAAGAGGCCAATAGGAGCCAATCAACTACTTACAGATTGGTTTCCCTGAATTGAGCTAGGAGAGAAAAAAGAAGAGTTAGTTATAACCTGTCTCTGGTGGAGGGTCAAACAAAGTTCAGGAGCAGGAAAAACTTAAAGTTTCATTTACTATTTTGATTTTAATAATTCATCGTGACTAAATAATTACAGTAATCTTTTATGAGACAATGACCTGGAATCTGAATTGGCTAGGTCTGGCCTGACTTCAGTTCAAAGGGATGGAGCTAACTTTTACATGATTAAATAAGGTCTTGTCTAACTTTTGCATGATTCTTTATTCAGTATTTTATATTCTTTATACACTTTAGGAAGTAAGGTCAATCTGTAAAGAGTGAAGCTTGACACTAAGTATCTTACCAAAGCTGTTAGGATGAAAACCAGGAATACAGCATTTCCAAAGAAGCTTGGCATCTAGGTAAAGAAATATATAATGGTTTAAATAAAATGAAAAGATACAGGATATTTGCTCTACGTGGTCATGTTGAGATGAACACATGCAGGGAAATCAGTGGTCCTTAAATTTGTCACTAGGGTATTAGCATGGGAGATATAGATTCAAAGAGAGAGAAAAATGTATGCATGATTGAGCCATCCTGGTCTGGTGTGGTTCTGCACATCATGGATTCATCAAAGTCTCAGAAACTAGAAGGTGGTCACCCCTGCAAGGTGGTCCCATAATTGTTAAATTGGTCATCTTTTCACCCATCACAGGGAATGGAACCTTGCCCTCATAAAAAATTCTCATCTAAGAGGTTATTAGTTTATTCCTCTGAGTTTTCCTCTTCTGGGATTCAATACCGCTCAAGAGGAAATGTTACGGACAATAACGTACCTCTGTGACTTCAGGCCAAGTACAGACACAATGAAGGCAGAGATGTCAGTCTTACCCTGTTTCAGTTACTGTGGGTAAAACTAGAGTCAATGTTTTCTTAAAAGCTGTTTCTATGTCCACCAGCGCCACCAACTGGAACACAAGTGTCCAAATACAGGAGCTCATTTCAGATTCAAGGACACAATAGGTATCTTATTTACCTCCACTTTATTTAGCAAATATGAAAAAGCTTCAAGGCCACCTGTATGCAGATGTTTCTGTGAACATTACTTTGCAACTCCTTTGTGAAAATACCAAGGGATATGATTGCATATTCATATGCATAAATATATAGTTTTTCAGAAAACCCAGTCTTCATAAATGGTGTTAGCCTATTGGAATTTATAAGCATGGAGTATTGTTAGGAACACAGATGTTACTCAAAAATAATAATAATAATAATTCTTGATTGCTTTCACTTGAGTTTCCAAAATGACACATCATGTAAAAAAAGAAAAAGAGAAAAAAAGAAATGTTTTCTAAACCTATAATCAATCTGTAAATTCTTGTGAAGAGCTTACCAGAATTTTTGACCCAGTCTTCAAGTGTGCTGTTCAATTTCATTCTATTGGTTTTTAAAGGTTGCTTGTGTTTTGAATGACACTACTCTATTACATATTTTATATTTTCTCCAAGCCAACAAATCAGCTTCCTGTTCTCTTCATTTTGCCTTTTAAAGAGCGGAGATTTTTACATTGAGTGAAATGGTACTGGTCAGTTTCCTATCACTGTAATTAAATATCTGAGAAAATCAGCTTAATGGAGAAAAACTTGATGATGTTTAGAGTATCTGAGAATTCAGTCCATGATCAGCTGATTCCAGCTCCCAGTAGGAGCAACCAATTGGTAATAAGCCCTTTAGCGTGTCACTTTGAGTGGCAGTTAGAAACAAACTATGACATTAACAAATGCTTTTTTCAATTTGGTTTTTATCTAAAATGCTATAATTATACCAGGATTTCATCTACTTTACTTTTGAAGAAATAGAAGTTTTATGTTTTGCATTTAACTTCATAATCCATTTAAACTTTTATTTCATGTTGTTTTATAAATATTTGTGAGATGGTTTCTAGAGAATTTCATACAATATATTTTGATCCTATTTATCTAATTCTGCCAACTCTTCCTGTCACATCTCCCTACCCTACTGACTGAACTTTGTATCCCTTTTTAATTTTATTTTTATTTTCTCCACACTCTCCATGTTCAATCTGTGCTGCCCATATATTCTTGGATGTGTGGCCATTCACTGCAGCCAAGACAACTTGACAAGGGAAACACCTTTTAAAAAAAACTAACTCGCACTCTCCCTG
>NW_026068249.1:827534-829030 GCF_014885135.2 Alexandromys fortis | reverse complement strand
TTGCTGTATATAGCTTTTATTATATTTAGGTATGACCCTTGTATCCCTAGTCGCTCCAAGACTTTTATCATAAAGGGATGTTGAATTTTGTCAAATGCTTTTTCAGCATCTAATGAAATGATCGTATGTTTTTTTTTCTTTCAGTTTATTTATATGATGGATTACATTGATAGATTTTCGTATGTTGAACCAGCCCTGCATCTCTGGGATGAAGCCTTCGTGATCATAATGGATAAATTTTCTAAAATTGTTCTTAGATTCGGTTTGCCAGTATTTTGTTGAGAATTTTTGCTTCAATGTTCATGAGTGAGATTGGCCTGTAATTGTCTTTCTTGGTTGAATCTTGGTGTGGTTTTGGTATCAGAGTGACTATAGCTTCATAAAAGGAATTTGGCAATGACTCTTCTGCTTCTATATTGTGAAATACATTAAGGAGTGTAGGTATTAGGTCTTCTTGAAAATTCTGCTAGAATTCCGCATTGAAACCAGCTGGTCCTGGGCTTTCTTTGGTAGGGAGGTTTTTGATAACAGCTTCTATTTCTTCGCGACTAACAGGTCTATTTAGATTGTTCACCTGGTCCTGGTTTAACTTTGGTATATGGTATTTATCCAAAAAAGTGTCCATTTCTTTTACATTTTCCAGTTTTGTGGCATACAGGCTTTTGTAGTAAGATCTAATGATTCTCTGAATTTCCTCTGTGTCTGTGGTTATGTTCCCCTTTTAATTTCTGATCTTATTAATTTGCATATTCTCCCTCTGCCGTTTGATTAGTTTGGATAGGGGTTTATCAATCTTGTTGATTTTCTCCAGGAACCAGCCTTTTGTTTCATTGATTCCTTGGATTGTTTTCTGTGTTTCTATTTTGTTGATTTCAGCCCTCAGTTTGATTATTTCTAGTCTTCTACTCCTCCTAGGTGAGTCTGCTTCTTTTTTTTCTAGAGCTTTCAGGTGGGCTGTTATGTCTCCAATGTGTGCTTTCTCTGTTTTCTTTAAGTGGGCACTTAGTGCTATGAACTTTCCTCTCAGGACTGCTTTCATAGTGTCCCATAAGTTTGAGTATGTTGTTTCTTTGTTTTCATTGAATTCAAGGAAGTCTTTAATTTCTTTCTTTATTTCATCCTTAATCCAGGTATGGTTCAGTAGTTGACTGTTCAGTTTCCATGAGTTTGTAGGCTTTCTGGGGGTAGCATTGTTGTTGAATTCTAACTTTAATCCATGGTGATCTGATAAGACACAGGTGGTTACTAATATTTTTTTGTAACTGGGGAAGTTTGCTTTGTTACCGAGTATGTGGTCAATTTTCGAGAAGGTTCCATGAGCTGCAGAGAAGAAGGTATATTCTTCCCTATTTGGGTGGAATGTTCTATAGATGTCTGTTAAGTCCATTTGATTCATTACCTCCATTAATTCTCTTATTTCTCTGTTAGGTTTCTGTCTGATTGACCTGTCCATTGGTGAGAGAGGCATGTTGAAGTCTCCTACTATTAGTGTGTGC